>NC_056731.1:481932516-482175016 GCF_019279795.1 Protopterus annectens
ACTTTAGCTTTACTGAAGTCTTCGGCAGCTGAATCACAGGAGCTGGCCGACCGGCACTTGCGAACTGCTTCTGCTTCGGGCACCACGCGGCAAGAAAGACTGAGGAAGATGGCGTCTGCTGATGCTTTTATACCCCAGACGCTCTGACGTCGGGGAAAGTGTGACATCAGCCGAGGCCAGACCCAGACTTTTGAATCCGGCCGACCGAAGGGCTACCTGAGGCAGGACAACCCATCTGTGATGACTGCAGATGCATCCTTGAAGAACATCCACTGCTTAGCATAGCAGAAGCATTTCGGTATCAGGCGGGAAAGAAAATCAAGCCACTAGTAGACAAAAAATAGGTAGCAACTGAATGTACCAGAAAGCAACAACAAAACAAAAGAATACAAGGATCAGATGAGAAGGACGGAAATGCAGAAAAGGCATAAATATTAATGCAAGTACAGAGATCTGCTGAACAACCTCGTCAATCTGGATTTGATGCTGGAATGGTTAAGAAGAGCAGTGGACAGCTGAAACATAAATGTGAAAGGTTAATAATGGCAGCCCAGGATAGTGGACTAAATACATGCTGGTTTACCAAGTCCATTGAACATTTGGGAGAAACAGACAAATATAGGTTCTGTAAAATGAAAAGAATTAGGAAACGGTCACATCTTGTTGCTTGGTGTGATACACTAACGGCAGAAGCCTGTACCCTGAAAGGCATAATGTGGCAAGACTGTTAAATTGGGGAATGTGCAATAAAGAAGTAGCAGAGAAGCACTGGGAACATGAAATAAAACATTATAGACTGAGTGAAGTGAATATCACATGGGGATCACACATTACCAACTGTTCAAAAACCGGACATGCAAGCCCATTAAAAAAAAAAAAAAAAAAATCACTGAAATTGCTAAACATAGTAATTACAGCGTCTTGACACAAAGTCATAAAATTTTAGGATTTCATGTAGAAACAATAGCAGTATGGAAGATTGATAATTACCCAGTTCAGTTTCAGTAGCAGTAGGAGCAATTGGTCTACCAAACTTCAGAGTTGTACTTAGACATGCTACCGATACATTTAACAGGAGGAAAGGTTTTGGGCACATTGCAGGTGCTGAGAAGCATACTCTTGGCTAATATCAAAGATAATATATTAATTTCATGAACTCTAATTGCAGCCTAACATAGGGATGGGGTCTATTCCAGTCATGGTATTTAGAAAGACTTGGAGAAATTCAACCGGGAGAATAAGTTAACCATAAAGGCAGAAATCTGATACGATATTGCATAGACTCCAAATTGTGAGCTTATCAAAAGTAATTATAACTTTGGCAGCTAAGGGGGGGGGGGAGAGGAAACAATCCCAAGGATCTAGGAAGCAAGACACAGATTGATGAAAGAAAATTAGACAGGAGAAAGTCATTGTGGCAAAAAAGCAAACATTTATTAATATGTGGTTTCTGTGGCGGAATTAAAAACTGAAACAGTGATACGAGTTTGCAACCTACAGATGTCAAACGAAACCAATTTATTTTCCAAATCATTCCTTATCTTTTTGTATGTTTGCGAAAATTCTTTCCAAGCAGCTGTTTCGAGGTCTTAACTTAATATATTTAATCAGTGTAAACCTTATGTACTTGTATATAGTTATACAATTTTTTAAGTTCACACTTACCAGTGACCATCAATTACATTTCCCAGAAGTCTACGTGATTTTAATATTTGTAACAAATCAGATTAGGAGAGTATTTTCACTAAATATTATTTAAAGTATAACATGAATGCAAGCACTATTTTTAGATGGAAACCTATTGTATAAAGGGGTGTGTGCACGTGTGTATGTGCAAATTCTAAGGCTCAGTCACCAGTACACAGAACGGTGCACCATGTATGAGAACTGCATACATTTTACTGCATGATTAGTGAAATAAAGACAGCTTTATTAAAAAAAAGCTTTAGTGGCCTTAAAGAACAAGGGTAATAAGTGATGCTCCCTGAAATGTTTGGATATTTCAGAAAAGAATGATCAAAAGCAACATCCAAGAGTAGTGCAACACGTAACTAAGGAAAGTACAGTTGTGCATCTACCATAAATGTAGATGTTAGAGTGTATTCACTGTTACAGTCATTACTCTTGGGGTTATCCTGCTGGCAGGCTACCCGCAGTCTGCCTCAATTCCAAAGTCCTCGTCCGGCGTCGGTTGCTGCCGCCTCTTCCCTGACATCAGTGCGCCAGGAGTATATAAGATGCAGCAGACACCATTTTCTTCAGTTTTTCTTACCCCAGATGTCAGGTGCCCCCAAAAGGGTAGGCTAAATATATTATGTAAAAAAACATACATGCAGTACAGAAACATTTCCTTCATCCACAAGCAAATACACCACAAAGGTTGTATAGAATAGAGAATTACAGATGAACCCCAGCAAAAGAAAGGGGGACGGAGGGAGGGTAAGCTGGACTGCAACAGTGAATACACTCAAACATCTACATTTATGGTAGGTACACAACTGTACTATTTTCGTGTTTCACTGTTGCAGTCATTACTCTTGGGTTGAATCGCAAAGCGGAGTATGGGTGGCTGAGCTAAATAGGGTTAGGAGAAGCTATGAAGTCCTGCAGCACTGCAGTGGCAAAGCCTGCTCTGGATTTAGAGTAAAGAGGTAAGTGGTAGTGCTTTGTAAAAGTGTGCACTGAACTCCAAGTTGCAGCCTCTAAGATGTCTTTGGTTGGTAATCCTCTGAGGAAGGCTGCTGAAGTGGCTGCTGCTGCTCTGGTAGAATGAGGCCTAATGCCCTTAGGCACTGATTTGCCATGCTGAGAATAGCAGAGACTGATGCAATGACCTATCCATTTAGAAATAGTCTGTTTTGAGATAGCCTTTCCACGTGATCCTGCAGCATATAACACTAAATGTTGCTCAGTCTTTCTGAAATCTTTAGTTCTGTCCAAGTAAGCGTAGCTGCCTGTGTATGTCCAAAGAACGCAGAATTTTCTCACCCTTGTTCTGTGGCTTTGGATAAAAGGTAGGCAAGTGAATGGTTTGGCTGAGGGCCACACTGGACACCACCTTAGGCATAAATGTTGGGTTGTCCTCAGAGAAACCCTGTCTGGATGAAAAATGATAAAAGGTTCCACAGCCATGAGTGCTTGTAATTCCGAGACTCATCTTGCAGAGGTTATAGCCAGTAGCAGAGCTGTTTTCCAGGATAAGAATTTTATATCAGCTGTTGAGGCTGGCTCAAAGCGAGGCAGTGTGAGTTTTTCCAAGACATAATTGAGGTCCCATGCAGGTATTGGTGCTCTCCTTGGAGGTCTTATGTGTTCGGCCCCTCTGAGGTACTGCCTTATTAAAGGATGAGAAAAGATAGGAGGTTCCGTATTGTAATGGGCTGAAATGGCAGAGGCATGAATCTTAATTGAAGAAAAAGAAAGTCCTTTGTCCAGCATCTCAGTTAGGGATTGTAAAATCTGAGGAATATTTGGTACGTACGTGTCAATGCCTTGATCCTGGTTCCAAGCACATAATCTCTTCCATTTTTCTGCATAAGATTTTCTGGTACTGGGCCTCCTGGCCTCCAAGACACATCCATAACAGCTTTTGAAAGAGGAGTGTTCTGAATGGCTACATTGTCCATCATGCTGCCAGATTTAAGGTCCAGAGTTGACTGTGCAGGATCTGATTGTTTTGTTGGGTCAGCAAGTGAGAAGTTTGAAGCAATATCCATGCTGGGCCTTGAGACAAGTTCTTTAGGATTGGGTACCAGTGCTGGCGTGGCCAGTCTGGTGCAATCAGTATTATTTTTGGCTTCTCTTGTCTGACGTTCAGAAGTACCTTGGGAAGGAGAGGCAGTGGAGGGAAGGCGTATACGGTTATGTTTTTACAGCTGAAGGATAGGGCGTCCACTCTCCATGCTTGTTTGTGATAAATCCTTGTGCAAAATCTCTGTAATTGGAAGTTATGAGGGGAGACAAACAGATCTATGTCTGGGCATCCCCATTTCCTTGTTATCATGCTGAAGACTTGTGGATTCAGTTTCCACTCGTGGGGATCCATGAGGTTTCTGCTTAGTTCGTCTGCCAGAGTATTTGTTTTTCCTGGCAGGAATTGTGCTTGCAGGTGGAAGTACAGTTTTGTACCTACCGTAAATGTAGATGTTAGAGTGCTAATACAGCTGCAGTCATAACAGATGGGTTCTCGGTCGGCCGAATTCCAAGTCTAGGTCCGGCGTCGGTTGTCGTCGCTTCTTCCCTGACGTCAGTGTGACAGGGGTATAAAGGAACCAGCAGACGCCATTTTCTTCAGTTTTTCTTGCCCCAGATGTCAGGTGCCCCCAGAAGGAAGGCAATACATAAATTTGTGTAATAATGCAGTGCAATATAATCATAATACAGTAGTTGCAAGCAAATGCGTCATAAAAGAACACCCCAATCAGGTTGTATGAGGATGTGTTAGCCTATAGGCCTGTCCCAAGAGGGGAAGGAGGGAGGTAAACCTGGACTGCAGCTGTATTAGCACTCGAACATCTACATTTATGGTAGGTACAAAACTGCACTATGTTCATCATGCATACAGCTGCAGTCATAACAGATGGGTAGAATCCCAAAGCTAAGAAAGGGGTGGTAGGCACTAGGTGGAACTAGGAGGAGCCAAAATGCCCTGCAAGACTGCAGTGGCAAAGCCTGCTCTAGGATTTGGAGTATAATGGTAGGTTGCCGTGCTTGGAGAAGATATGTACAAAACTCCAAGTGGCTGCTTCCAAAATATCCTTGGTAGGAACTCCTCTGAGGAAGGCTGCAGAGGTGGCTGTGGCCCTGGTGGAATGAGTCCTAATGCCTGTAGGTACAGTTTTGCCATGAAAGGAATAGCAAAAGCGTATGTAGTGGGCTATCCATTTTGAGATTGTCTGTTTGGAGATTGGCTTTCCTTGAGCTCCTACCGCATAGGACACAAAGAGCTGTTCTGATTTTCTGAAAGGCTTTGTTCTGTCCAAATAATAACGCAGTTGTCTGTGGATGTCCAAGGAATGTAGTAATCTCTCCCCTTTGTTTTGAGGATTAGGATAAAAGGTAGGTAAATGTATGGCCTGATTTAAAGCTACCCTGGATACCACTTTAGGCATAAAGGACGGGTTGGTTCGTAAGGAAACTCTGTCCTGATGGAAGATGATAAAAGGCTGGACAGCCATGAGAGCCTGTAGTTCTGAAACTCTATGAGCTGAGGTGATAGCCAGAAGGAAAGCTGTCTTCCAGGACAAATATTGCAAATCTGATGAGGCAGCTGGCTCAAAGGGAGGCAAGGTCAGTTTTTCCAGAATGAAATTAAGATCCCAAGCAGGTATTGGTTGTTTCCTTGGAGGTCTTAAATTCTTAGCCCCTCTGAGGAACTGTCTTAAGAGAGGGTGAGAGAATAAAGGTGGATCAGTGTTGTATTCTGCAGAAATGGCTGATGCATGGATTTTGATGGAGGAGAATGAAAAGTCCACTGCTTAGCAGCTCAGCTAAATATTGTAGTATTTGAGGTAAATTCAGTTTTCCAGGATCCTGGCCCTTTTTCTCATTCCAGACAGAAAACCGTTTCCATTTTGCGGAGTAAGCTTTTCTAGTTGATGGCCTTCTGGCCTCCAAAATGACATTCTGCACCTCCTTGGAGAGTAGGACCTGTTGTGATGCTAAGGAATCTTCCATGCGGCTAGATTGAGTGTTTTTAGCTGGCTGTGAAGAGTTTTGAAGCTGTGCTGAGACAGAAGAAGAGGCATTAGAGGCAGGGTCCACGGTGGGGAATGTGCCAGGCTCCTCAGGAGTGGGTACCAGTGTTGCCTTGGCCAGTCCGGAGCAATGAGAATCATCTCTGGTCTGTCTGCTTTGGTTTTCAATAGCACTTTGGGCAGCAGAGGAAGAGGTGGGAAGGCATAAACTGTCATTGATGTCCAACTGAAAGAGAGAGCGTCCACTCTCCAGGCCTTTGGGTGGAAAATCCTTGAGCAGAATTTTGTCAATTGATGATTTTTGTGGGAGGCAAAGAGATCTATGTCTGGCCTTCCCCATTCTTGGATTATTTCTGTAAAAACTTTTGGATGCAATTTCCATTCATGTGGATCTGTCATATTCCTGCTTAGGTTGTCTGCCAGCGTGTTTTCCTTGCCTGGCAAGTACTGTGCTTGTAGTTCCATTTGTAAGTCCATGGCCATGTTCCAAAGTGACATGGCCAGTCTGCATAGGGGGTAAGAATGTGTGCCTCCCTGTTTATGTACCACATAACTGTGGTGTTGTCCGTTCTCATCAATAGTTGACCTGGTTGTAGAAGGTCCTTGAAAGCTATAATAGCATTTATTACTGCTAGCATTTCCTTTTGATTGATGTGAAGGTGCTTTTCTTTTTGGGACCATTTGCCCTGAATGCACCGATCTGTCATGTGTGCCCCCCCAGGCGTAGTCCGAGGCGTCTGTTGTGATGACTTGATTTGCTTGAGGCTTGCTGAATGAAGACCTATTGTTTGTTTGACATGCTTGAGCCCACCACAGAAATTCCTTTTGCAGACATGGAATTAGTGGTATTATTGTTTCCAAACTGTGGCTGTGTTGAGACCATATGTTTTTCAGGTACCATTGTAGTTTCTTCATATGCAGCTTTGCACATGGGATGAGTAAGATGCAAGATGCCATGAATCCCAGAGCCTGCAGGATTTTCCTTGCAGTCAGCCTGGTGCAATTTGCTAGTGTTCTGAAGTATTGAATTAGTTGCCCCTGCTTCTCTGGCGTGAGGTAGGCCATCTGGGTGTTTGTGTCCAAATTGGCACCCAAGAAAATTATCTTCCGAGAGGGTATTAGCCTTGATTTCTTTTTGTTGACTGTGTATCCCATAGAGTTCAACAACATTATTACATAAGCCAGATGTTTCATAAGAATGTGATTGCTGTCCGCTTGAATCAGGCAGTCATCCAAATAGGGATATATTTGTATCCCTTGAAGTCTGCAGTAGGCAATTACTGATGCCAGGCATTTCGTGAATACTCTGGGCGCAGTAGATAAGCCAAAGGGCAATGCAAAGAATTGATAATGAGATGAACCTGCAAGAAATCTGAGGTACCTTCTGCAATTTTGTCTGATTGGGACATGCAGGTGTGCCTCCTTGAGGTCCAATGTTACCAGCCAAGACTCCTTGCCCAGCATGGGAAGAAGTTGCTGTAGAGTGAGCATCTTGAATTTTGGTACGAGTAGAAATGTGTTTAGGATGGATAGGTCCAAAATAGGTCTCTAGTCTTTTCCCTTCCTTGGTACCAGAAATAGCCTGGAATAAAAACCTTGACCTTTTTCGTGCGTAGGTACCTCTTGAATAGCTTTCATGTTTATGAGATCTGTAATTTGCCTTTGTGCCTCTGCCCTTTGATTGTGTGGCAGGTTTGGCATGCCTCTCATTTTTGGAAGAAAGTCATTGGGTTTGCTTTCTGAAAGATTGCGAGTTATCCTCACCACCTCTTTGTATAGGTGCTGGCCATTGTCTGCCTCTAAACGATCCTTGGGATTGTCCTCTGCCCCTCGGGCGCCTGTATCTGCCTCTTTGGGGACTGTCTGTGGCAGGAAAGGACCAGTTTTTGGAAGGCCAATTTCTACTAAAACGTGGGGGTTGTACCTGTAGAAAATCTTTTCACAGTTTGCATTGATTTAGCCTTTTCCTCCATTTTCCTCAATACCTCCTCAGCATTAGCACCAAATAGTACATCATTTTGAAGAGGGGCGTCTAGTAATTTAGCTTTGACATGATCATGCCTACGTATGACTGCTCCTGTAACAGCAGCTCTGCATGAGGCCTCTAGAGCATCAAAACCACATTGTAAGGTATGCGTACCCACTTGTTCTGCACTATGCATCAAATCCTGCAACTCCTTCAAGTCTGGTTGTTTAGGTTGTGACATTTTACTTTTCAATTGTGATAACAAAAACTGTTGGTATTTTAGCATATGAAACTGACAGCTTAAGGCCCTCATGGTTAAGGTAGCCGAGGTATATACCTTTTTTCCCCACCTTTCTAAGGATCTGGAATCTCTCTCGGAAGGTAATGGATTTTTAGCAATGGAAGCCTTAACTCCCTTGGGGCCCTGTGAGATGGTTTCTGGGTCAGCAGCACGGCTTTTGTATAGAAATTGGTGAGAGTCAGGAACCCTGTAGTACCTGTTAGGCTTAACTGGAGCTGGAGGTAGAGAGTCTGGGTTAAGGCAGGCCTCCGAGTAAACATCATCTAGGATGTCCAAGACAGGAGGTATAGCCAGAGGCCTGTGCTGAGGTAGCAGGAGAAATTCCCCAAGCCTTTTCTTGGAATCTGAATAATCTTGGCCTTCCCAGTGGAAGTGTTCCCTTAAGGTATGCAAAGTTTCCCCAAATGAGTAATTCTCAGGGGGGGGGGGATACAGAAGGGATGGACTCCTCCGCATCAGCGTCTTCAAAAGGGGAGTAAGAATGTTCCTGATCATCAGAGTGCTCTGAAATAATGGAGGCCTGATCAGAGGTGGGGGAATCTTCCTCCACTCTGGGCCTTTTGTCCGGTGGGGGCTGAGAACCTCTGATAAGAGTAATTAAATCCTCAGCCATTTTAAGCATCTGTTTCTTAGGCATGGGGCCTGGAGATGGGCCCTATGTAGCTGGTCTCTTAGAGTGCATGGTAGCTTTAGACTTAGTGAAAGCCTTGATGGAGAAAGAGGAGGAAGGTCTGAAGACACCTTGAGTGGAGGTGGGCCTGTCCACATTCTGAGTTTCAACGCCAATAGTGGCTTCGGTATCTGTAGTCGGGGTGTGGGCCGAGGAGCCTGCAACCTTGGGCACAGGAGACACAGTCAAAGAAGTGTCGTCAGTAGTCAGGGGCTGCGTAGGCGCCTCGCTGAGAACCGGAGCACGTGTAGTCGGCTTTGGCGTGGTGTCGGTAGAGGCCGCAGACCTCGCGTGTCGGTCCTTATCTTTGCGTTTTTTTAGACAAAACCGGAGTATCAGATGACATAATATAGTTAAATGCTTTCCCAAAATAATGTTGGGTGAACTCCGCCCGACGCTTAATAGTGCGTTTGTTGAATGTAGCACAAAAGCGACAGACCGAGACGTCGTGGTCTGGGCCTAAACAAGGTATACAGAGGGAATGGAAATCAAAATGGTTTGCTTCCCACCACAAATACAATTATTAACTTTGTCTGGCATCGGTCTGAGGCAAGAAAAGTTTCCCCAACGGGGTACTTAGCTTTTTAGAAGTCTTCGGTAGTAGCAATCTCTGGTTCTGACCGACCGGCACTTGCGAACTGCTTCTGCTTCGGGCACCGCGCCGCAAGAAAGACTGAAGAAAATGGCGTTGGCTGGTTCCTTTATACCCCTGTCGCACTGACATCAGGGAAGAAGCGACGACAACCGACGCCGGACCTAGACTTTGGAATTCGGCCGACCGAGGACCCGCCTGACGGCAGGAAAACCCATCTGTTATGACTGCAGCTGTATGCACGATGAACATCTTGGTAAATTAATGCAGTGTCCCACAAGGTCATTGCTTGTCTGCAGACGGGGTAGGAATGTGTGCCTCCCTGCTTATGTACCACATGACTGTAGTATTGCCCGTCTTTATCAGCAAGTGTCCTGGATGAAGTAGGTCCTTGAAAGCTGTCAGGGCATTCTGAATAGCTAGCATCTCTTTGATTGATATGAAGATTCATCCGATTTGCAGACCATGTGCCCTGAATACATTTTCCTGCCATGTGGGCCCCCCAGGCATAATCTGATGCATCCATCGTTAGTGTCTGCCTGGCTGTGGGTAAAGTGAATGGCTGTCCCTTGTTGTGGTGACAGGCCTGTGCCCACCATCGAAACTCCTGTTGCAGGCAGGGAATGACGGTAATTAAATGTTTCCAGGCTGTGGCAATGTTGAGTCCAAACACTTTTTAGATACTATTGTAGTTTCCTCATATGCAGTCTGGCATATGGAATTAGTAGAATGCAGGATGCCATGAGGCCCAAGGGCTGCAGGATTTTCCTTGCAGATAACTGGGTCTTTGTTGCCAACTTTCTGAAGTAAGAGGTCAGTTGCCTTTGTTTGTCTGGCGTGAGATAAGCCATCTGGGCAATTGTATTTAAGCTTGCACCCAGGAATATTATCTCTTGAGAGGGTACTAGTTTTGATTTATTTTCGTTTACTGTGTACCCTAGGCAAATTAGTAATCTTTTTACAAAAACCAGATGCTTTAGAAGAATGTCTCTGCTCGCTGCTTGAATAAGGCAGTCGTCCAAGTAGGGATATATTTGAATTCCTCTTTGTCTGCAAAACGCAATTACTGGTGCCAGGCATTTTGTGAAGACCCTGGGCACAGTAGATAAGCCAGAGGGCAGTGCAGAGAATTGATAGTGCATTGAGCCAGCTATGAATCTGAGATATCTTCTGCAAGATTGTCTGATTGGGCCATGCAGGTATGCCTCTTTAAGGTCCAAAGTTACAAGCCAAGCCTTCTTGCCCAGCATGGGCAGTAGCTGTTGTAGAGTCAACATCTTGAATTTTGGAACATCCAGAAATGTGTTTAGTATAGACAGGTCCAGTATTGGTCTCCAGGTGTTGTCCTTTCTGGGCACCAAGAAAAGTCTCGAGTAAAATCCTTGCCCCTGCTCTTGTTGTGGTACTTGTTGAATGGCCCTCATGACCATGAGGGCTGTAATTTGCTTTTGTGCCTCTGCCCATTGATTGTGTGGCAGGTCTGGCATACCTTTTGCCCTTGGAAGGGTGTGAAAATGGAACCTGTAGCCCTGGGACACTATGTTCAAGACCCATTTGTCTTGGGGAATCTTTTGCCAATTTTGTGAAAGAAGTGCTAGTTTTCCCCCTAAGGGGGCTGGCAAAAGAAAAGTGCTTAATGGTTAAGGTGTTTGCCTTACAAACACAAGGTGCAGGGTTAGAATCTCACAAGGGCTAATTGCAAGGCTTAAAATGGCTCGCAAGGGCAGTTAGCTTAGTACTAACCTATGAAAGTCATTCGGACTGTTTCCTGTAAGTTTTTGGTTTGTCTTCTCCACTTCTGGAGGTAGGAGAACCCCATTGTTTAGGCCTGTATGAGCCTTGGGGCTGAGATCTGCCTCTGGGGCATCTATCTGCCTCTTTGTGGCCTGTCTGGCACTGGAAAGGACCAATTTTTGGAAGGCCAGTTCCTGCTAAATCTGGGTGGCTATACCTGTAAAAAATCCTTAATTGTCTGCATGGATTTTGCTTTATCCTCCATTTTCTTCAACACCTCTTCTGCTTTACCAGCAAATAAGATATCGTGTTGTAATGGGGCATCTAATAATTTAGCTTTAACATGATCAGGTAGATTCTGTTCCTTTAACCAAGCATGCCTTCCAATAACAGAACCTGTAACAGCGGCCCTGCAAGAGGCCTCCAGTGAATCATAACGACATTGCAAAGTATGCTTTCCCACTTGTTCAGTTGCATGCAATAAATCCTGCATTTCCTTGTTCTCTGACCATTCAGAATTTGTCAACATTTTCTGTTTACGCAGTCACATTAAGTATTGCTGATATTTAAGCATATGAAACTGACAATTTAAAGCCCTTACAGCAAAGGTAGCAAAAGTGTAAACTTTTTTCCCCCATCTGTCCAGTGCCCTAGAATCCCTATCAGACGGGACAGGGTTTTTTGCAGTGGAAGCTTTGATCCCTTTGGGACCCTGAGATATAGTTTCTGGGTCAGCAGCGGGGTGTTTATATAGAAATTTATGAGAATCTGGGACCCTGTAGTATCCGTCAGGCTTAGCAAGTACAGGCAGTAGAGAGTCTGGGGACAGGCCGGACTCTGAAAATACACCATCTACAATGTCTAGAACAGGTGGAATAGCAAGGGGTCTGTGCTGAGGTAATAGCAGAAAGTCTCCGAGTCTTTTCTTAGATTCCGACTAATCTTAGCTTTCCCAGTGAAAATGCTCCCTCATGGTATGCAGCGTTTCCCCAAAAGAATAATCCTCAGGAGGAGAGGCTGAAGGAATGGATTCTTCAGCATCAGAATCCTCATAAGGAGGAATGGAATAATCCTGTTCAGAGGAGGAATCAGAGGAAATAGAAACCTGATCAGAGGAATCATTCTGTCTCTTGCCTAGGCCTCTTATCAGGAGGGGGATGGGAACCCCTGATCAAAGTAATTAGGTCTTCGGCCATTTTAAACATCTGTTTTTTAGGCATTTTAGTCCGAGTAGGAGAATGCTGTACTTGTTTCTTTGTCTTTAGAGCTGCTTTAATCTGTCTTTGAAGCTGAAGATGGTTTAATATACAACTGTGTAGGTCTGAAGACACCCTCAGAAGCAGATACCTGCTCAGTGGCTCCGGACCCATCTGAGGGAATGATTTCAGAGTGTCCAATACCTTGAGTATCCAGAGGCCCAGTCGGCTTCACGTGGGATTCGGAAACTGCCTGTGGCTCTGAGGTAGCGGGCACCAGGGGCTGCGAAAGCACCCGAGAGCCTACGAAAGTACAGTTTTGTACCTACCATAAATGTAGATGTCCGAACTGGATAGCATCTGCAGTCATAACAACTGGGTTGTCCTGTCGTCAGGCAGCCCTTCAGTCGGCCGGATTCCAAAGTCCGGTCCGCTTCGCTGATGTCGCACTTCACCCGACGTCATCTCTGTTGGTCTGGTATAAAGGCACCAGCCGACGCCATTTTCCTCAGTGTTTCTTGCCCCAGATGCCAGTTGCCCTCTTGAAGGCTAAAATTTGGATAAATGCCAATGCTTCCAAAAAGAGAGGGGTAAACACAAAATAAGCATGTATGTACATATATACAAACAAATACACCATAAAAGACTCCCCACCAGCTAGCTATTAGGAGGGTAAACACCCTAGGAGTACCACAGAGGGGAAGGAGGGAGCCTGACTGCAGATGCTATCCAGTTCGGACATCTACATTTATGGTAGGTACAAAACTGTACTATGTCCTTCATGGATGCATCTGCACTCATAACAACTGGGTAGAATACCATAGCCAACTAAGGCGGAGGAAAAACTAGATTATGAAAGATCCCTTGCAGTACAGCAGTGGCAAACCCTGCTCGGGATCTGGAATATAGAGGCAAATTATAATGCTTGGCAAATGTATGCACGGAGGTCCAAGTAAATAATGTCTTTGGTTGCCACTCCTCGTAAGAAGGCTGTGGTAGTGGCTGTTGCCCTTGTAGAATGAGGTCTTATGTTCTGTGGAATTGGTTTTCCATGGAAGGAGTAACAGAATCGTATGCAATTTCCTATCCATTTGGAGATTGTCTGTTTGGAAATAGCTTTTCCTTCCTTCCTGTTGCATAGGCTACAAAAGCTGGTCAGTTTTTCTGCTACTTTTGTTCTGTCCAGGTAGTAGCTGTCTATGTACATCCAAGGTATGCAGTATTCTTTCCCCTCTGTTTTGTGGGTTGGGAAAGAAGGTAGGTAGGTGGATTGCCTGGTTTAAAGACACTCTGGATACCACCTTAGGCATAAATGTAGGATTAGTCCTCATGGACACTCTATCTTGGTGGAAGATTAGGAAGGGCTGTACTGCCATTAGGGCCTGAAGTTCAGAAACCCTCCTGGCTGAGGTTATTGCCAGTAGGAAAGCAGTTTTCCACGATGAATGCTGTAGGTCTGCTGTTGCTGCTGGTTCAAAAGGTGATAGTGTCATCTTTTCTAGCACAAAGTTCAAGTCCCAAGCTGGCAATGGTGGTTTCCTTGGAGGTTTTACATTCTTGATTCCTCTGAGGAACTGCCTGACTAAAGGATGTGAAAAGACAGGTGGATCAAAGCTGTATTCTGCTGATATAGCTGATGCATGTATCTTGATGGAGGAGTAGGACAGGCCTGTATGTAGAAGTTCTGCCAAATACTCCAGAATGTTAGGCATATTTATGTTTGACACATCTTTTCCTCTTTCAGTACTCCAAATGACAAACCTTTTCCATTTTCCTGCATAGTTCCTTCTTGTTGAAGGTCTGCGGGCTTCAAGAATAATATCTTTAACTCTTTGGGAGAGTTCTGGATTAGCTGCTGCTATGTGATGTTCCATGCAGTCAGTTGCAACGTTTTTAGGTTTGGATGCATGATGCTGTAGTTGTTCTGAGTTATCAAAGGCATCAGGGGTATTGGCCACATATTGTTCCGAGACATGCTCCTCAGCAGTGGGTACCAGTGTTGTCTTGGCCAGTTTGGAGCTATCAGGATTATCCTTGGACGTTCTTCCTTGATTTTAGTAATACCTTGTGTATCAAGGGAAGAGGTGGGAATGCATATGCTGTTAGGCCTTTCCAGCTGAAGGAGAGCGAATCCACTTTCCATGCCAGTGGGTGGAATGTCCTTGTGCAGAATTTTTTGAGCTGGTGATTGAGAGGGGAAGCGAATAGCTCTATCTGAGGCATTCCCCATTTCTTTGAGATGGTCTTGAAGATGTCCGGGTGTAGCATCCATTCGTGGGCATCCGATGTGGTTCTGCTTAATATGTCTGCTAGAGTATTCTCCTTTCCCGGTACAAATATTGCCTGTAACTGGATGTTGTAGCCGAGTGCCAGGTTCCACAGCTCCAAAGTCATTCTGCATAGGGGGTATGAATGAGTGCCTCCCTGTTTGTTGATGTACCACATGACTGTGGTGTTGTCTGTCCTTATCATCAACTGGCCCTCTGAGAAATGGTCTGAACTTTTGGATTGCCAGTTTTACTGCCAGCATTTCTTTTAGGTTGATGTGCAGGTGAAGTTGATCCTGCACACTTGCCGCATTTGTCCAGCATGTGGGACCCCCATCCTAGGTCTGAAGCGCCTGTTGTGATGGTCTGGTTTGCTTGACATCTGCGAAAGGGTAGACCTGGGTTTGACTGGCATGCTTGAGCCCACCATAGGAACTCCTGTTTTAAGCATGGAATTAGTGGAATTTCTGTTTCTAGGCTGTGCCTGTGTTGGGACCATAAATTCTTTAGGTACCACTGTAGTTTTCTCATATGTAGTCTGGCAAGTGGGACCAAGATTATGCATGATGCCATGAAGCCCAAGGCCTGCAGTACTTTTCTTGCTGTTAACTTGTTCTGTTTTGTTAGAGCCAAGAAGTAAAGAGGGAGTTCTTTTGTTTTTCTGCAGTTAGGAATGCCATTTGTCTTACTGTGTCCAATTCAGCCAAGAATGTCCTTGTTTGGGATGGTATCAGCCTTGATTTTTGTAAATTGACTGTGTATCCCAGTGCTTGTAGCAAGTAAATGACCCTTTGTAAATCTGTTGTCAGCTTGCTTTTGTTGTCCCTTGTAGCAGGCAGTCGTCCAGGTATGGGTAAATTTGAATTCCTGTAGTCTGCAGTGATGCCAGGCATTTTGTGAATACTCAGTAGGTAAGCCAAAGGGCAATGCTGAGAATTGATAATGCTCTGATCCTGCAAGAAATCTGAGGTATCTTCTGCAGATTGGTCCAGGTATGCCTCCTTGAGATCTAGAGTTACCAGCCAACACTCCTTGCCCAGCATGCTGCTGTAGGGTCAGCATTTTGAATTTTGGGACAATGATGTATGTATTTAAGGTGGACAGAGAATAGGTCTCCAACTTTTTCCTTTCTTGGAACTAGGAATAGTCTGGAGTAGAATCCCTTTCCTTGTTCTGTTGTTGGCACTCTTTCCACAGCTCTCATGTTTGCTAATTGCATTATCTGTTGTAGAGCCTCTGTTTTTGATTTGGAGGTAGGTTTGGCATTCCTCTTTGACTGGTAAAGTGTGGAAGTGGAACCGTAACCTTGATGTATGGTTTGTAAAATCCACTTGTCTTTTGTGATATAGTGCCAGTTCTTCGAAAATAAGGTTAATTTGCCGCCTAATGGAGCTGCTATTTGTTCCCTGGTAGGCGGATTTAGAGGCAAGTCACTGTGGTTGTGTTGTTGTAGTGGCAGTGGTTGTGTCTGTGCCTCTGTTGTTACCTTGCCACTGTCGTCCTCTGTAGGCACCTCCTCTGGATTGGTTTCTGCCTCTGGAACGTCTATTCCTGCCCCTTTGGGATCTTGTGGAGTCAGGAAAGGATCAATTTTTGGCAGGCCAGTTCCTGCTAAATCTTGGTTGAACCTGCAAGAAATCTTTAACCGCTTGAACAGATTTTGCCTTTTCTTCCATTTTCTTCATTACCTGCTGGGCAGGTGTACCAAACAAGCTGGTCTTATCCATAGGAGCATCTAATAACTTAGCTTTAACATGATCCGGTAAGGCTTGTTCCTTTAGCCATGCATGTCTTCTTATCACTGTGCCAGTCATGGCTGATCTAAATGAAGCCTCCAGTGCATCATAGCCACATTTTAAGGAATGGTTACTAACCTGTTGAATGTTATTTACCATTTCTAATACATATTTCTTATCAATAGAGTCATCAGAGGATAGCTTTTTTGTTAACTGATCAAGCATAAACTCTTGGTATTGTATCATGTGAAACTGACAGTTTAAAGCTCTAGCTTGAGAGAGTAGCTGAGGTGTAGACTTTTTTGCCCCATCTGTCTAATGACCTGGCTTCCCTTTCAGAAGGAATAGGGTTTTTAGCTGTGGTCGAGGCTACTGCCCTGGGACCCCTGGGATATAGTTTCGGGGTCTGCAAGTGGGGCCTTGTAAAGGTGGTGATGAGTGTCTGGTACCCTGTAAAATCTGTCTGGTTTGGCAGGGGCTGGAGGTAAAGAATCTGGTGCAGAGCAGACATCATTGAAGGCATCGTCCACCACAGAGAGGACAGGAGGTATAGCTAAGGGCCTGTGCTGTGGAAGGTGCAGAAAGGTCCTAAGTCTTTTCTGGAGTCTGAGTAATCCTGCTGCCATTGGAACTGCTCATGGCATGTAAGGTTTCAAAGGAGAATTCTTCTGGTGGGGAAGCAGCTGGAATGGATTCTTCAGCATCTGAGTCTTCATAATTGGAGAAAGGAGCCTCTGGCTGGTCTGTTATGTCTGATTCATCGGCAGAATCATCAGAGGACACAGGCTCGGGGCTCTGCCCTAGGTCTCTTCTCTGGGGGCTGAGAGGCCCTGTCTGGGTGAGATTGAGATCCCTAATTAATGAAATTAAATCTTCTGCCAGAGTAAGCATTTGTGAACTAGAAGAGGGCCTGGTTGTAGGAGGTTTAACAGGCACTGTTTTAGTAGTTTTGGCTGCTTTAGCCCTGGCAAAGGCCTTAATGGACATGGCTGCTGGAGGCCTAGCAGCACCACGTGCTGGGGTAGAGACATCCAAGGGAATGGTGTCTGATAAGTCAGTGGCAACCACCGTAGTGGATAAAATTTCTGAGGCCGATTCAAGAGAAGTAGCAGGGCCTCAGTGGTAGTGATAGATTCAGCTGTACTTTGATCAGTTTTATCGGTTTTGGCGAAACCGAGACACTCGCGGTTTGCTTAACCATGGTTTGTGTCGGTCTTTATCTTTCGTTTTAGCAGTTTGGGTAGTCGGAGGATCCGATGGCATAATATACGCAAAATCAGAACCAAAACTGTTCAGCAGGTTGAATGAAGCACAGGCCGAACAGGCTGCTACGCTGGGCCTAAAGGCAGACAATAAGAGTGGAAATCTTTATGAGGTATTTGTTTCCCACAGGTTAAACAATTATTAACTTTTTCTGACATCGGCTGAGGCAAGAAAGAGTCCCCAACGGGTACTTAGCTTTAGAAGTCTTAGTATTTGGTAGAAGTAATCTCTGGATCCGACCGACCGCACTTGAACAGCTTCTGCTTGGCGGCAAGAAAGACTGAGGAAAATGGCGCTGATGCCTTTATACCAAGACCCACAGAGATGACGGGTGAAGTGCGACATCAGCCGGACCCGGACTTTGGAATCCGGCCGACTGAAGGGCTGCCTGACGACAGGACAACCCAGTTGTTATGACTGCAGATGCATCCATGAAGGACATCTGGCGACTGGCCTAGCGGAGGCCTCGTCAGTTTTGGACCTCGGATGCCTATCCTTTTCCTTGTCTTTGTGTTTTTTGTAAACTCCGGTCGTCGGCTGTTCAGACGGCATTATATAATTAAACCTTCGACCAAAATAATGAAATGCAAAATCGAACCGACACTTAGTGCGTTGCTTAAATCTAGCACAAAACAGACGGCTAGCAACGTTGTGGTCGGGGCCTAGGCAAGGAATACAGTAAGAGTGGAAATCCTTACGAGGTATTTGCTTCCCACAAGAAATACAACTGTTAACTTTTTCTGACATCGGATGGAGCAAGAAAAAAAAGTTTCCCCAATGGGGTACTTAGCTTTAATGAAGACTTTGGTTCTGATTTGAAAATCTCAGGAGTTGGCTGACCGGCACTTGCGAACTGCTTTTGCTTCTGGCACTGCACGGCAAGAAAGACTGAAGAAAATGCTGTCGACTACATCTTTTATACCCCTGGCGCACTGACGTCAGTGAAGAGGCGAAAGCAACAGACGCCGGACCAGGACTTTGGAATTCAGGCTGACTGCGGGTAGCCTGCCAGCAGGACAACCCCAGGAGTAATTACTGCAACAGTGAAACACGATGAACATCTAACTTAACTGAGGTCTTACCATCAGAAGTTAAGGCAGGCTTCACTAAAGACAGACCAGCATGACGCAGAGATTATTGTATGAACAGAAAGATGTTGTGATATTGAAGATTTGCAGAAGCAGTGTTGGTTTCTGCACACGTGGTGGTGGGGGTTGGCACAAGGTCAGGCTGCAGTAGCTCACCATTATGGCTGAACATGACACGAGAACCACTTATAATGCAACTATGAATGAAGCCACTGCTCTGACTTATCACCTTTCCGTGAGTACTACATTACAGGCAGAACCTAAAAGTGATGATCTAGTAACATGAATGGTGAAATTATTTGTCATTTACTATGCAGATATCCAAGCCAATTCCCCGAAGTGAGGTTGACCAAGTTAGTTCATGACTACAAGCTGGGCACTGTTAACCACTCATCCATATACTAAACTGCTCCATCAAGGGCTGCAGTATGTACATACCTATGTACCACAAACAGTTTCAAGTTAAATGCAAAGTGCATTGTAAATAGCATTCGGCAAAAAATCTGCTCCCACCTCATACATTACAAACAGTACTGTTCAGACAGACGTGGTCATAAGAGATCTGGGTACCTATGTGGAAAAGTCTCTCTCGCTGTCATGTTTCCACCATTGTCAGGAAATCCTTCCATTGGGCCTAATTAAATCCCAAGAGAATATCTTCAATATTCAAAGAAATCGGCCAGCCACTGTACTCTTACATTTTTAGGCTCATCATCTAACAATGCCCTCTTTGGCATGTACAAATCCAAGCATACTACTCAAATTTGAATGAACACCAATTTATTAAAAAAAAAAAAAAAAAAAAAATTAAAGGCCTTAAATCTTTCAATTATCTTGATAGGATTAACACAACTCTGCATACACGCAATAGCATACCAGCTTCTCCAAATATACCAGTGTCTCACTTTTCAAGGCATGGAAGACCCAATACTATTTCAGCTCCTACGGTTTCTCAAAACCAGTGGCTCTAGCAATAACCCTGACAAGTGACCTAAACCTACATAAACAAAAACTAGACTCACAAGAAGGGCAGGTTCCTAATTCAATGTAGTCCCAGCCTATAAGTTAGCACTACAAGTCAAAGTACTCTTGGTTAACTGGCCAATTTTAAGCCTAGTCTTGATGAAAGGATGGGCAGCCACAAACTTACAACAGGGTTGTTATGTACAGCTGAGGTGAGCTCTTAAATATTTGATGACAAGAACTTTTAACTGCATCTGCTCAAAGGTGCATATGGCCTGGCATACTGTTTGCCTAGTACTGTTCATATAATCCTATACTGTTATATGTGGGAACTCTGCAAATTTTGTGCACTGTCAGTGATTTACTGTACCTCAAATTTGCTGTACGCTGCAAAGTGTCTGGACCTTTTTTTGGGGGTGTACCACAGTATAAAGAACTGTCAGTTGCCCTTTACATCAGAGGGGTACAGAATAATTTAGGTGCATTTGTTAAAGCCCTGCAGCATTTCAAGATATTTAACTGTCATCCTGGGTTCCCAGCTGAAATGGGTTTAATTTGATTTGATCAGTCTCTCTAAACCTCCAGATTCATCAGCACTGCTACATTATAGCAAGTAGCTTTGGAAATGAGAGTTGAAGATCTGGATCAAATCCTAAAACAAATTAGAAGATAAGCAATGCAATTCTCAAGGGAAATGACTTTTGCTAATGAAAGCAGCTGTGACTGCAAAATGTGCCCAGTGCATCTGACAGACCGAGAGCTAGGATATTAAGACAAAGTAGAGAAAACACTGGATGGTGAAGTCATCATTGCATAAAGTTTTAGTGTCTTCTGGGATTTCAAATCAGTTGCTTTTCATCACTACATTTAACTTACAGGCCCAGTAGTTCACATGTTTGCATGTGCATTTGATACGTTCAGTACAGCAACTGCATTTGCATACAAAATATGAAATAAAGCAGCATGCACCACTGTTTAAAACATCTTGCTTTCTTACTCTAATAAAATCTGATAAAGCTAATTAATGCTGTCATACTATGATGAAGTAGTGAGTTTTTCTAGGAGCAGATTATGACTGTTTTTAAAATTTGTGCTTCAAGTATTTTACAACACAACTTTTTAAAATGTCACTCTGAAATTCTTACACCTCCTACGTTGTGGCATCCATAGCTTCTTTTAACTTAGAAAAGCAGAAATTATTTCTCTTTCTACTATCCTAGCACTCATGATCATGACACTCAATATGCTTAGAAGAACTACGGTTAAGTAGAACTGTAAAGAAGTCTGCAGATGTCAGAATGGCAAGCCAAACAATTAATGCTGACAATGTTCTGTACCTATAAACATGTCGGTCATTATGGTTTTGGATTTTTGAACCCACAAGTTAGTGAATAGATATTATGCAGACAGTACAGTTGTGTACACTTACCATAAATGTAGATGTTCGTGTATTCACTGTTGCAGTCATCACACCTGGGTTATCTGCCTGAAGGTAGCCCTTAGTCGGCCCGAATACCAGAGACTTAGTATTTCTACTTCGGATGCTGTCGCTTCTTCCATGATGTCAGGTTGTCAGGGGTATAAAAACAGGCATCAGACGCCATGACATCAGTTTTTCTTGCCCCAAATGTCAGGATTCCCCAAATAGGAAGCTATGACATGGTGCAGAAACACCACCAGTAAAAAGTAAATACCAGTAGGAGTAGTCAGACAGTAGAGGTAAAGAGATAGAGAAAACAAGAGGGCTGGAGGGAGGGACAGCAGGACTGCAACAGTGAATACATTCTAACATCTACATTTATGGTAAGTGTACACAACTATACTATGTTCTTCGTGTTTCACTGCTGCAGTCATCACACTTGGGTTGATTCCCAAAGCTGAGGAAGGGTGGAGGCAGTCAAGAAGAGAGTTGGGGCCGACTAGTAGGCCTTGTAAGACTGTAGTAGCAAATCCTGCCCTGGATTTGGAAAAGATAGGTAGGTGGTAATGCTTGGTGAAGGTGTGCACGAACTCCAGGTAGCAGCTTCCATTATGTCCCTGGTAGGGACTCCCCTGAGAAATGCTGTAGAGGTAGATGTAGAGCTAGTGGAATGTGTTCTGACCCCGAGTGGTTGGTTTTCCATGGTGCTTGATGCAGTGTGCTATCCATTTGGAAATGGTTTGTTTTGAAATGGCCTTGCTCTCTGCCCGTTGCAAAGCTGGCTAGATTTTCTGAAAGGATTAGCCCCTAATCAAGGAAGAAACTGAGCTCTCTGTGCACGTCCAAGGAGTGCAGGATCCTTTCCCCTTTATTATGAGGATTAGGGAAGAAAGTTGGCAAATGGATGGATTGGTTCAGAGCCAAATGGACACCACTTTAGGCATAAAGGAAGGGTTAATCCTGAGGGAAACCCTGTCAGCGTGGAAAATGGTGAAGGGCTCCACAGCAATCAGTGCTTGTAACTCAGACACTCTTCTAGCTGAAGTGATGGCTAGAAGAAAGGCTGTTTTCCAAGAGGAATTTTAACTCTGCTGAAGCAGCAGGTTCAAAAAGGTGGAAGGGCTAGCCTTTCCAGTACAAAGTTAAGGTCCCAAGCAGGGGTGGGTGCTCTCCTTGGTGGCCTTAAGTTTGCCCCTCTCGGGAATTGTTTGATGAGAGGATGAGAGGGTGAGAGAAAAGAGGTGGCACAGTATTGTAATGAGCTGAAATGGCAGAGGCATGGATCTTAATGGAGGAGGAGGAGGATAGGCCTCTGTGCAGTAGTTCTGCCAGGTAATCCAAGATAAGAGGTAAGGATGGCAGTGTTGTGTCTTTTCCTTTAGAGTGAATTCAAGAGGAATACCTTTTCCACTTTTCAGCATAGGATTTCCTAGTACTGGGTCTTCTGGCATCAAAGATGACGTCCAGCACCTGCTTGCTTAGGGATGCTAGTGGAGTATTTAAGGAATAAGCCAGGCTGTAAGATTTAGGGTTTGCAATTGTTCATAGGTAGGTACTAGGCTATCGGCCCAATGGCCTATGTAAGCCTAGCCAAAAAGGTTCCCTGGCTTACGTCACCCAAGAAAGTTATTTTCCTGTGCCACTGTCGAGCAGAAACACAGAAGTGATCCCTGGGGTGTATTTCCTATTTCCCATCCACTCAAGATTTTTCTTGAAGAGTACTAATGAAGAACATTGCTTGACATAGCAATGGGAAGTCTCTGGAGCAAGAATCTAACCCTCCAGGCATGTCCTGTTTATTGTGGGGACAAGGTTTAGGTCCCTAGAGCATGTAGCTCGGAGGGATTGGGATTTCTTTAGGTGTAGCATGTCCAACAGCTCTGGGTTTGACATAGCTTTATATATTAGGCAGAGATCACCTAGAAGTAGACTATATGCTACAGAGTAAAGCTAAAGTTTTTTGAGACGGTCAGTGTAGGGCATTTGTTTGAGGCCAGTAATCCTCTTTGTGAGATACTTTTGTGGCCTTTCCAGCTTCTGCAGATGTCTTGTGAGGTACATTCCAAAAGGGGCATTGTACTCTATAATGGGTACAATGAGGGTCGAGTAGAAGGGAAAAAGAAGTTAAGTACTCACCATAGCGTTCCATCTGAGTAGGTAACTTCATTTGTCAGCAACCTGTGGGTATCGGATCCGACCTTGGATCCGAGCCGGCAGCTTTCCAAGCTAAAAGATCCAAGCTCTCAGCTCCTCCCCCTTACCCATAATACTCTACCTCCCTCCAGTCCTCAGATCGAGTTTGCCATATTATCTACCACAACAGTCTAACATACTCGAAAGGAAAACGCTAACCTGATGCGTGACAGAAGGAAAAACATTCCGTCATGAATATGACCATGAAACAGGCTAGGGGGAAGGAGGGGGGGGGTCGGTTGCTGACAAATGAAGTTACCTACTCAGATGGAACGTTATGGTGAGTACATAACTTCTTTATCTGAAGTAGTTAACTTCATTTGATCAGCCACCTGTGGGACAAAGTAACCAGCTACCAAAAACCTGGGAGGTCCTCAAGGAAGGATATTCCGGAGCACTGCGGCTGCCCTACCTCTGGATATCAGATCCAGCTTGTAATGAGAAATGAAGGTATGGGAAGAGGGCCAAGTAGCCGCTGAGCAGATGTCATCCAAGGGAACCCTTGACCAAAATGCTGCAGAGGTAGCCATAGAGCAGGTAGAGTGAGCATGAACCCTCAAGGGTTCTGGCCGACCGAAAGCTGTATACGCGTGTAAGATGCAGTGGGATATCCATCTAGCCAAGGTAACTTTCATAATAGGCTTGCCTAAGGACGGCTTAGCGAAAGACACAAAAAGCTGCTCCGATTTGTGAGAAGCAGCTGTCCTGTGCAAGTAAAATCGCAATTGTCTATGCACATCCAACAAGTGCAGTCTGTATTCCCCTTTGTTCTGAAAGTTGGGGAAGAAAACAGGCAAACTGATGGTTTGATTGATATTGGTCTCGGAGGCTACCTTAGGCAAAATTGAAGGATTAGTCCTGAGAAACTCTGTCCTTATGGAAGACCAGGTACGGGGGTTTTGTACAAAGGGCTTGAAGTTCAGATACTCTTCTAGCTGAAGTGATTGCAACCAGGAAAGCAGTTTTCCAAGATAAGAATTTTAAATCGACGGAAGCTGCAGGCTCAAAGGGTGGACCAGTTAGCGCCTGAAGAACTAAGGTCAGTCCCATGGGGGAACCACATTCTTGACCGGAGGTCTTAACAGGAAGGTGCCTTTCAAAAAGGTCTTGCAAATCTTAGCGGAAGCTAAGGGACCAAGGTTGTCCCCGATGTGGAAATGAGAAATAACAGCCATCTGAACCTTGACAGCAGAAGCACTGGGCCCTTGGTGAAAAATATGGGACAGAAAATCAAGAACGGTTGGAATGGGAGCCGTAAAAGGGTCCAAATCCCTACGTTTGGCCCAGATGGAAAAACGCTTCCATTTACTCTTGTAGATCTTCCTGGTAGAAGGTTTATGTGCCGCTACCAGAATAGATTTCACGGAAAATGAGATACTGGGAGTCCTAGTCATTAGTGGAACTGGATCAACCAAGCTGTGAGCTTGAGGTCGTCCAGGTTCGGCATTTGCAATCCCGAAGGATGAGAGATCAGATCCGGAATGTGATCCAAGACCCAAGGAGGAGCTATGATGCGAGACCGCAGGTACGGGAAACCAGATCTGGCAAGGCCAGAATGGGGCTATGAGAATTATTTTGCTCCCCAACTGATGAGCTTTCTGCAGAAATTTCGTCATTAGTGGAAGAGGAGGATAAGCATAAAGAAGACTGGGCGGCCAAGCATGAACCAGAGCGCGCCTCTGGGACTCTCCCCCCGGTGGGGGAATTGGAGAGAAAAACTTGACGCATTTTGCTTTTGAAGGAGACACGAAGAGATCGCAGCAAGGCTGACCATCTGAGGAAGATCTGTTTTGCTACTAAGGGGTTTAGAGACCACTCGTAAGGTGCGAGGATAGAACGACTTGGTTTGTCCACTAGGATGATGGACCGACCTGGAATGTGCATTGCTATCAGAAAGCGGTTGGTGGCAATCGCCCATGCCCATTCCCAAACTCTCAAAGCCTCTCGACAAAGAGGGTAAAGACCTGGTTCCTCCCTGTTTGCTGATGTACCAGACTACCGCCATGTTGTCTGACTGAAATGCAATAGTCCCCAGAGGGAGAAGGTCTTCAAGGGCTTGCACCGCCCTCATCTCCAGAACACTGATATGCAGAACAGTCTCTACAGGGATCCACGTGCCTTGGACGATTCTACCCATGCAATGCCCCCCCCCCCACCCAAGGCGAGAAGCGTCCGTGGTCAGCGTGGTTTGGGGTTGAGGCATTACGAACGGTTTCCCTTCTCGGAGCTCTCGTGAATGGAGCCACCAAAGAAGGGAGTTCCTGCAAACCCTGCTCAGGGGAATCTGTGAATCCAATGGGTGAAGGAGGAGGGACCACTGAACCTGAAGGGTCCATTGAAGGACTCTCATGTGTAACCGAGCAAGAGGTGAAAGGCTAATGGCTGCCGCCATGGATCCTAGGGCTTTCAGGACTAATTCTGCGGGCGGGGCTGGGGACTTTAGAAGCGCTATTACATGGAGTGACAAGGTGCGTAACCTGTCCACTGCCAGAAAGGCCCTGGACTGAAGCGTATTTATCCTGGCCCCTATGAAATCCAAAACTTGAACAGGATGAAGAGACGACTTCCTGAAATTTATGGTTATGCCTATATGATGGCCAAGAGTAAAGAATAATCCCTGGCAGAACAGAGTAGATGCCTGGTGGGGGCGGTGAGGAGCCAGTCATCTAGGTACAGAAAGACCTGAATCCCCTGAAGTCTCGGCTGGGCTGCCACAACTGCCATGACCTTGGTGAACACCCTGGGGGCTGTGGTGAGGCCGAACGGAAGAACCCTGAACTGATGATGACTGGCCCCTAGCCAAAAGCAGAGAAACCTTCTGGATCATCTGTCCATGAGAATGTGGTAGTATGCATCCTTGAGGTCTATGGAGCACATCCAGTCGTTCTCCTGCAGGAGGGGGAGAATAGATTGTAGAGTGACCATCCGGAATTTCTCTCTGGCAATGAACAGGTTCAAAGTAGACGGGTCGAGAATTGGCCTCAAGTCCCCCGCCTTTTTTGGCACCAAAAAGAACCTGGAGCAATTGCCCAACCCGGACTGCTCTGGGGGGATGTGCTGGATGGCCCTTTTTTCTAGTAACTTCTGTATTCATGAAACCGCAGCCTCCTCTGATCGGGTGGAACATCGGGGAGGCGCTTCGCTAGCGGCGGAAGATTCAGGAAGGGGATAAAGTAACCTCCGGATATTATTCGGAGCACCCAGTGACCTGTAGTAATGGAATCCCAACTTGCTAGATGCTCAGAACCCCCCCCCCCGACTGCCTCCAGAGAGGGACAGTCAGGCAACACCTCAGGGCTGCTGCGTGGGTCGGTCGGAGAAGGGTTCTCTTGACCCGAAATTCTTCGCCCCCCCCCTCTGCCTCTGGGTCGGCGTCCACCTTGTCCTCCTCTGCCTCTGAAGGATGAAGGGTCCGGATTGGGACGGGACTGCTGAGACTTCCGGAACCACATTTTCTGTCCTCTCCGGTTCCTTGAGAAGGACCTTTGAGGAGCCGAGAAGCAGATTCCGACGGCAGACAGAGTCTTCCCGTCTTTCTCGCTCTGGAGTAGCGTGTCACGGATGGTTTTGTCGAATAGCTTAGAACCGTCAAAGTGAGTGTTCACGAAGGACGCCTTGAAGGGTTCCGCAAAGTCGCACAGACGGAACCAGGCGTGGCGCCGCAAGGCGACCCCTGCTCCGCTAGCTCTAGCCACCCCTCTGTGGTATGGGAGAGAAGCTGCATAGAAGTGTTTGATATTGACTTTAGAGTGGCCATGCGAGCCGAGACGGTCCGTTTGTCCTCGGCCGCCATGGACTCCGGAGACCCAGAGTACTCCTTTATCAGATCCCGCTGAAGCCTAATTACATGTGCCAAATAATTCAGCGCCCTTATAGAAAAGGTGGCTGAAGCAAACATCCGCTTTCCAATACGGTCCATCGTCCGAGACGCCTTATCAGGAGGATGGATCGATGAACTTTCTTGTGCCATTTCCTTCTTGGTGGCAGCCGCCACCACCATGGCATCTACCGGGGAACCTTTATTCCACACTGGCTTGTCAGAAGGGGGACTAAGAATTTTATCCAGTCTCTTAGTGATTGGCTCCACAGTGTCCGGCTCCTTACAAGCCCTGGTAGTAATCAAGTCTACCAGGGGGTGGCGACACCCAAGAGGTACATGGGTCTGCGAACGCCTCCAGAAACACTGACTCATCCAAGGAAGGTTTCTGGGCTGACCACCCCCCTCTTATGCGCAGCATCTCCATAATGTCTCCAAAGGAGACGTCCTCTGGGGGGACCTTCCCCTTCCACTAAGTCCGTGTCCTCCATGAGGGACTCTGGGGAGTCCAAGTGCCTCCTCTTACACTTTCGTTTGTGAGGGACCTCCTCGGTGGGGCTGTCCGAGGAGGGCTCACCAACAGGGTCCTGTTCCTCTACGGGAACTAACTGGGGCCGGACGACAGGCCCATATGCAAGGGAGTGAAGGGTGGATCCGTAGAGCAGACCGGGGACTTCGAACTCCTCGACCGCACCCTCTCCACCACATCAAAGGCCAAAGGTGAACCACTCTCCCCTGGCTCCGAGAGTAGTCCCCTCAGCTCCGATGCGAGGACCAGTGTCGAACCAGATGCGATCGGACCCGAAAGGGAAGTGTGCTCCGACAGCAACGGAGCTGAAGACACTCACCCCTGCGGATCCGAAGCTCGGCTCTCGGCTCAGAGAGTTCGGATCCGAAAGTTGAGCGGATAAACTCGAGGGTAAGGCTGGCGAAGTAGCAACTACTATCGGTGCAGACTCCCCGGCTCAGACGACTCGGATCTGACGACTCCGAAACTCAATAGTGGATCGGAGAAGGAGCAATCGGTGCAAAGAAAGGGGCCGATCTCCCTCCTGGAGGGTGGGGGGGAGGAGGCAGGAGCACTTCCATCTGCATCTGGGCCTGCAGGAATCGATGCATCATCCGGTCCATATCTGCGTCGGATAGACTCCTGGTAGACATGGAAGAAGTCGTCGAGTCAGGCTGGGAAGGCTGCCTAGATGACCTCAAAGGTGACCGGGACACCTCCTCCGGCTCCAGAGAGAAGCGCGGAGAACGGAGCCGAGAGGGGGAAGACCGGGAAACAAGTCAACTTAGCTGGCGGAGCCGATGGAACTGATTCGGCCCGCCGCTTATGGCTCTTGTACCTATCCCTCTCCTTCTCTCTATGTCTCTTTTCTTTACTGGAAAAGTCCCCCTCTCCCTGGGAAGCAGTGGGAGGTTGAGTCCCAGACAGGGAAGGGGGGAGCTGGAGGCTGGACAGTCGCAGCTGTGACCAGCGCCACTGAGGTAGAGGAGGAAGAAGAATCCGGGGGCAAGAGTCCCGCCAGGATTAGCTTATTCCTCCTGTCCCTCAGAGCCCGGGGGTTAAAGGCTGCACAAATTTGGCAGCCCGATGTTAAGTGGGCTACCCCCAGGCAAAGAACGCACAGAGTGTGGCCATCCGCTGGGGACAGCTTATGACCACACTCAGCACATTTTGAAAAAATGACCTTAGGGCCCTCTGCCATCACTCACTCACCTCACTCTCAGCAAGGCCCTTCTGTAGGATGTTCACATAATTTGGGGACTTGACTATGGCTCCTAGTTTGCAGTCATCTGTGAACTTCGTTAGCCAGAGGCCTTCTTGATACCAAACAGGAGAGGTCCCAGGACTGAACCCTGTGGTACTCCACTTGTCACTGGTTTGAGGTCAGATTTGGTGTCTGCAACTTTTACAGGGTGGGTTCTGTCAGTGAGCCAGTTGGCAACCCATCTTGTGACGTAGGGAGTTATACCTAGTTTAGTGAGTTTAGCTATAATTCCAGAATGGAGGATGGTGTCGAGAGCCTTGGCGAGGTCAAGATAGGCTGTGTGAACCACCTTACCCTCATCTACAGCTTTGGTGACTGCCTCAAAGACGTCGATCAGGTTCAGGAGGCATGATCTGCCCTTCACAAAGCCGAACTGGGTGGGATCCAGAGTTTAGAGGTTACCAATGTCTTTGTTTAGGAGTTCCATGATACGTTCCATGGCCTTGCAGACCAGGCTCGTCAGGCTAATAAGGGGATAGTTCCTGGGATCAGTGGTGGCTCCCAATTTGTGGAGCGGGATAACTGTTGCTGGGCGCCATTCAGTGGGCACAAAGCCTGATGTGAGGCTATTATTGAACATGGTGCTTAGGTGGGGAGCCAGTTCGTTCTGAAGTTCATGTAAAATGCAGCCTAGGATGTTGTCCGGTCCCATGGATGCTGTGTTTTTGGCTTTAGAGACTGCAGCTTTTACCTGCGTAGTTGTGATTACAGGGACTCTGCATTCTTCCTGTATAGATATGGGCCCTTTAGGGAGTGAGAGGGGGTAAAGTTAGCACTGAACCTGCCAGGATGTTGGCAATCAGTTGGTTCAATACTTTTCGTGCCCTTGTGCTGTAACTCAGTGCAGATCTGGCTGTTGCCGTCCAGACTCTTGACATAGCAATAGAAAGCTTTGTGGTTGTCCTTAGAATTAGTGGTGATTTTGTTTTCGTAGCTAGCTTTGGAGATCTTATAAGGGATCTCAGCTTCTTACTGAGGCTGACCAGTGAGCTCCTCCACTCAGGGAATTTTACTCTCTTTTGCAACAGTTTCTTCCTTCTGTTGTACAGTTTGATTATAGCAGGGGACCACCGGATTGACTTCCTTTTTTTGGAGGATAGCACGATCCATGCACTCATGTAAGTGCCTATAGAGTGCATTTGTGTAGGATTCAGCAGTTGTAACTATATTGTCCATCTGCATGGGTGTCATGAAGTTCACCACTTCTGTCTTAAGAAGCATGAAGTTGGCTTTCGAGAAATTTTTTACCATGGTTTCATTAATGGGGGTGGGATGTGGATATCATGGGTGATTAGCTTATGGTCAGATCGGACCAATGAGGAGTTGACTTCGGGTGTGGAACACCGGTCACTCATGTTGATAATGACTAGGTCTAGGATACTGTTGCCCCTGGTGGGGGTGTGGATAAGTTGATCCAGGGCATTGGAGTTTATGAATTCCAGAAAGCGTTGAGCTAAGGAGTTGGCACATGAGTAGGTTTTCCCAGTTAATGGTGGGGTAGTTGAAGTCGTCCATTATTAGGGTGTTTGGTTGAACCCTAACATTTTCCAGTACATCAAGAAAGAAAGAGGAGTGGGAATCCTGGGACATGGTGGGGGATCTCTAGCAAGCTACAATTTGCATTGCAGTTTTGCCCACAGTTAGTTGCACTTGGATAACCTCGGATGCATTATGCTGAGCAACTAGCCTGGAGGTGTGGATATCCTTAACGAATATGGACACACCTCCGCCTTTGGAGTTTCGGTCCGGGTTACATGGCTGAAAAGTGTGGTAGGAGTTGTAGCCTGGTAGTGCAGGGGTGCTCTCTGGAGCCTTGAACCAGGTCTCAGTCACTGCACAGATAATCAATGTTCTCCATTTTAAGGAGTGCCTCGAGTGAGTGCATTTTGAGATTTAGACTTCTAGCATTGAGTAGCATTACCCTCAGTTTTTGCTTGCCTGTTTCCATTATGGTAGTGAATTTGTCATTTGAACCTTGCCTAAAAACGGCACTATAGGGGTGGCAAGATCCTTAGCCAGTATCCGGAATCCCAGGGGTGACAGGTGCAGGCCATCTCTGGCAAAGCATCATGGTTTGTCGATCATGTCATCCCAAGCAGACAGATACTGGATCCCTTTAGAATGACACCAGAAGCTTAGCCAATTGTTGAAGTCAATCATTTTGTCCTTGTACTGCGGTATCATTCTGGGCGATGGCAGAATGCTACTCAGGGCTAGGGCCATACCTGCCTGGGCTACAAGATCGGAGAGCTCTTCCATGTCTCTTTTCATGTAGTCCAGGGAGGTACATCTCAGGTCATTCACACCAACATGGACAATGACAGAGTCATATTTGTACTTGTTGTGGAGTGACCTGAGTGCGTGGGTTATGTGGCGGATCCTGGCACCCAACATGCAGCTGACAGTAACCTTCTCCTTGTTTAGCCTAGTGAGTGGGACATCAGTGTCACCTATGACTAGTGTGTTGGCTACGTGGTTTTCCTTTATTGGCTGTGGTTGAGTTGCACACAGAGTCTGTGGGCTACGTGTCATTTGGATTGTGTTGGGGGATGGAGGCTGCTTGCGTTTCTGCTTTGGAGGTCTCTGTTGCTTAGACAGATTATTATTGAGAGCCTCCCCAAATGTTTTTGTGTTACTATGTGTGGATTTTGGTGGTGTAGATTTAGTGGGACTATGTGATGAGTGTGGTGTGGTGTACCTTCTCCACTTGACTGCGAAGTTCAGTCTTGGTTGGAGATATCTAGCCAAACTGGAGGTAAAGCTAAGTGCATCTCTCACAGGTTGTAGTGTTGGGTGGTAGGAGGAGAGGGTTTGTCTGTGCATGAGGCAATTTCTACATTGCCTTAAGATGCCCAGAATCATCAGATAGATAGGAGAGAACACTAGGAGCTGACCCTTGGACATGCCTGAATAAAAAACTATTTTCCTCTAGATAAGTGAGGAAAGTTAGTACAAGAGCTGTTTTTCCCTAAGCAAGTGAGAAAAATAAGTACAAAAACTGTTTTCCTCTAGGTAATGAGGAAGGTTGAGTGCTATAGTAATTAGTAGCTTATTTAGTGCTTACAAGTTCTGAACAAGTGGTGAGCACAAATAAGCAAATTTAAGTGCTAAAACTAAATATGTATCTGCACTAGACGAGTTACAGGACAGAAACGAGTGCAAATGCAGGCTTTCAAATCAGAAAGTTGAGAGAGATGGAAAAGATTGCCCAAACGACCAATAACTACAATTTCTGGGCCAGAACCACTCCTTATGTGGTAGACAGGTTACCTAGTGCTTACCACTCCTACTGATAAGCTAGAAGGCTTCTCTCCAACACAGAAAGGCTTTTTGGGAGGGGGGGCTCAGAAACTTACAGATTTGCTGTATCCATGACTGTAATGTATCTGGACTACCCAAGTTACAGGAAAGGTAGGAAACAGGCTTACATTTTTTTTTTTTTTTTTTTTTTTTTTTACAGAAAAGTAGCTAAAACAGCAGTAAAAACAATTCACATGCAGTGCAAGCACACGTGGAGTATGTAGCAATATTACACCAAACACAGTTTAAAACATGCAATTGAATTAAAAAGGACTAAAAGCAAGTGCAGAAGGAGTTTATTGGGTAAAATGTGGTAAAGAGATGGACCTGTGGAGTGTCCCAGATCAAATCTACAGTGGGGCGGGCAACTGCAAAAGCCACCAAACTTAAACTACAAGCCAGAAATAGGGAGGGTGGGTGGAACAAAACACTTTCAGCAGAGATCTGAAAAACTATAAGCAACAATTAACTGTACAAACTCGAACACCAAAAAAATATACTTAGCTCTGTATATTTCCAGATAGACTGAAAAGCAGTCTCTCAGAACACAGGTTCCAGCCATGAAATGCAGGCTGTGGCTGCAGAATCTGTCCCTCCTGCTGAGAAAACAGGATTGGGGTCTGGTGTAGGTGGCACCTTTGTCAGGCTGTGCAGGAGTGGGTACCAGTGCTGGCGAGGTCAGTCTGAGGCTATCAGAATTGTCCTTGGCCTGTCTTGTTTTATCTTTAGTACCCTTGAGAGAAGGGGCAGAGGTGGGAAGGCATAGATAGAGAGGTTTTCCCATTCAAAGGATAGGGCATCCACTTTCCAGGCTCTGCTGTGAGGGTTCCTGGTGCAGAATTTGCTTAACTGGTGGTTGTCGGGGGAGGCAAAGAGATCCACCTCTGGGGTCCGACATTTCTGGATCAGAAGGTTGAAGGGGCTGGGCTCCAACTTCCACTCATGTGGGTCCAAGAGATTTCTGCTTAAGTCGTCTGCCAGCGAGTTTTATTTGCCTGGCAGGAATTGAGCTTGTAGATAGAATTGGTTGCCCAAGGCTGTGTTCCACAGGGCCATGGCTAACCTGCAGAGTGGGTAGGAATGGGTCCCCCCCCACTTGTTGATGTACAACATAACTGTGGTGTTGGTTGTTTTTGTGAACAGTTGTCCCGGAGAGAGTAGGTGTCCAAAAGCTGTCAGGGCATTCTGTACAGCTAGCATCTCTTTTTGGTTGATGTGCATGAGGATTTGACTTGGACTCCAGTGGCCGTGAATCCGTTTGCCAGCCATGTGAGCCCTCCATGCATAGTCTGATGCGTCTGTGGTTAGGGTCTGAGTGGCTTGTGGTTGAGTAAAAGGCACTCTTGTTGTGGTTGCATGCTTCTGCCCACCACTGTCCTTAGATAAGGTATGATAAGAATGACTTGTTTTCAGGTCCTGAGAATGTTGGCACCAAGTACCACTGAAGTTTCCTCATATGCAGTCTTGTATATGGAATTAGTAGAATACATGAGGCCATGAACCCTAGGGCTTGCAGTATTTTTCTTGCAGGTAGCTAGGTTCTGGTGGCCATTAGTTTGAAGCAGTCTGTCAGGTAGACCTGTTTTTCTGAAGAGGTGAATGCCATCTGGGAAGTTGTGTCCAAGCTTGCTCCCAGGAATACAATCTTTTGACTGGGTATCAGTTTTGATTTCTTTTCATTGATGGTGTACCCCGATGAAGTGAGAAGGCTTTTTACACATGCCAGGTGCTGAAGCAGCAATTCCTGACGGTCCGCCTGAATCAGGCAGTCGTCCAAGTACAGGTAAATTTTGACATTTCTCTGCCTGCAGTATGCAATGGCTGGAGCCAGGCATTTTGTGAATACCCTGGGCGCAGTAGATAAGCCAAAGGGAAGTACAGAGAACTGATCATGCATAGACCCTGCTCTGAAATGTAGATACTTTCTGCATGACTCCCTTATGGGGATGTGCAGGTAAGGCTTCTTTTAAGTCTAGGGTGACTAACCATTGGCTAACACAGGGAGAAGCTGTTGCAAGGTAAGTATCTTGAATTTTGGTACCACCAGGAAGGTGTTGAGAATTGAAAGATCTAGGATTGGGTGCCAAGTGCCCTCTTTCCTGGGTACCAGGAATAATCTGGAGTAGAATCCTAGACCCCTCTGCTCGGCTGGAACAGGCTGAATAGCTCTGATATTGAGCACAGAAAGTACTTGTTTTTGAGCCTCTGCACACTGGTTTGGAGGAAGGTTTGGAAACCCGCTTGGGGTTGGCAATGAATGGAAATAAAATATGTACCCTTGGGATACAATGTCTAGGACCCATTGGTCCTGAATGATGGACCTCCAGTTTTTTGCATGAAGGGCAAGTTTTCCTCCTAGGGGCACAAGTGGGTAGGGCTGGAAAGTACAGTTGAGAAGTCACTGAGGGCTTTTTCCATATGGAGGTGGCTTACCACTCCCTGCTTTAGGGGTGGGGGGCACTCCACCTCTTAGATCTCTGCATACCCTGAGACTGTAGTCTGGGTGGTCCGTTGCCCCCGTGTCCAGTGTGGGAAGGCCTGGAGGGGGCTGGAAAGGACCATTGTTTTGAAGGGCAATGCCTACTGAATATAGGTGGTTGCACCTGGAGGAATTATTTAACGGTTTGCATAGATTTAGCCTTTTCTTCCATCTTTTTAAGAACTTCTTCTGCTTTGGTGCCAAACAAACTACCCTTACTCAAAGGAGTGTCTAGCAATTTAGATTTGACATGATCTGGCAAGGTCTGGTCCTTCAGTTAAGCATGTCTTCTCAGTACAGAGACAGTGACTGCTGCCCTGCAAGATGTTTCTAGTGCATCGAATCCACACTGCAAAGCATGCTTGCTTACTTGATTTGCGGAATGCACAAGCTCCTGCAGTTCTTTACTTTCTGCACAATCTGGAAAGGCTACCACTTTTTGTTTAATAAGTTCCATATCATGTTGCTGGTATTTCAGCATGTAAAACTGGCAATTCAATGCCCTTATAGCTAAAGTTGCAGAGGTATATATACCTTCTTACCCAATCTGTCCAAAGTTCTGGAATTCCTGTCCGAAGGGGTAGGATTTTTGGCTGTAGTAGTCTTAATACCTTTAGGTCCCTGGGAAATGATCTCTGCGTCAGCAGTAGGGTTTTTGAAAAGAAACTTGTGATAATCAGGTACTCTGTAGTACCTGTCTGGTTTCCTAGGGGCAGGAGGTGAAGTGTCTGGGTTAACACTAGATTCCACGAAAACACCATCCACAACCTCCAGGACAGGGGGTATAGCTAATGGCCTGTGCTGAGGCAACTGTAAAAAGATCTCCAAGGTCTCTTTTTGGACTGAGGATAGTCTTTGCATTCCCAGCAGAAATTGTGCAAGGTTTCACCAAAAGAAAAATCCTCTGAAGGGGAGGCAGAGATAATGGATTCCTGTGCAACTGAATGCTCATAGGTGGATATGGGCATGTCTTCATAGAAAGGTCAGAGTCATCTGACTCCTGGTCTGTAGAACCTGAAGGGAACTCGGTCCTTTGTCTCTTAGCAGGGGAAGGATGGCTTCCCCTAACCAGTGTAATGAGGTCTTCAGCTATTCTAATAATTTGATTTTGTGGCATGGGTGGCTGACCATGTGGTTTGGTCGTCTGTTTTAAGTGTAGTGTGTACACTGGGCCTATGAAACTCGGTAGTTTTGGTTGGAAAAAAAGTCTGTTTGATTCGAACATTGGTGGGACGAAAAACTCCCTCAGAAGCCGGTGCTTGCCCAGCGGCTACGGACCCAGCCAAGCTAGAGACATCCGCAGGTTCCACAGTTGAAGAAGCATCTCGCGGCATACCGGACTCCAAATGGGGCTCAGCAGAGGCCTACGAATCCAAAGAAGCAGTCATCAGGGACTGCAAAGGAGCCCCACTGAGTACTGGCGGACTGTCGACTAGCTTAACGGAAACATCATTGGCAGTTTTGGACCTATGCGGTCTCTGTTTTTATCCTCAAGTTTTTTCAAATGATCGGTAGTCGGCTGGTTTACCGAAGCCATTTCTAAATACGCAGATAGAGACTGAACAAATTTAGTGACAAGGATAGCCCAATGAATAGTTCGGGCATTAAACAAGGCACAAAACTGACAGCGAGGAACGTTGTGGTCTGGGCCAAAACAGGTGACGCAGTAAGAATAAAAATTTACTTTTTCTGAGTTAGAGCAATAAAAAAGGATCCCCAATGGGGTACTTTGCTTTAGAAGAAGTACAGTTTTGTACCTACCATAAATGTAGATGTTCGAGGATTCCATTGCTGCAGTCCTGACTATTGGGTATAGTCCGCGTCCAGTCGGCCCGAATACCAGAGTATAAGGCTGACGTCGGTCAGGGCGCATTAGACTGACGTCAGTACGTCAGGGTACTAATGCGCATGACCGACGTCATATCCTCAGTCTTTTCTTGCCCCAGATGTCAGAAGACCCTAAAAAGAGAAGTCCCAAAAAACCTGCACCAAAAACATGTACAATATATACAACAATATATACAAAAATATAAGCATGTAAACTCACCTACACAACCACCCCTAAATACAGAGGGAAGGAGGGAGGTAAATTGGACTGCAGCAATGGAATCCTCGAACATCTACATTTATGGTAGGTAGAAAACTGTACTATGTTCTTGGTCTTCCATTGCTGCAGTCCTGACTATTGGGTAGAATCCCAAAGCAGAGGTAAGGGAGGCTGGCAAATCATAAAGAAGTAGGAGCTGACAACATGCCCTGCAAAACAGCTGTGGCAAAACCAGCCCTAGACTTAGAGTAGATAGGAAGGTGATAATGCTTAGAGAAAGTATGCACTGAACTCCAAGTAGCTGCTTCCAAAATATCCTTAGTTGCCACCCCCCTTAGAAATGCTGTTGAAGTGGCAGTAGCCCTAGTGGAATGAGGCCTAATCCCAGCTGGAATCTCCTTGCCATGATGGGAATAACAAAATGCAATGCAAAAGCCAATCCACCTAGAAATAGTTTGTTTTGACACAGGCTTGCCCTGTGAACTCAAAGCAAAAGAAACAAACAACTGCTGGGACTGCCTAAAATCCTTAGTTCTGCTTAAATAATAACGCAGTTGCCTGTGTACATCTAAAGTATGCAAAATCTTTTCCCCTTTATTTTGAGGGTCTGCATAAAACGTAGGCAAATGAATAGTTTGGTTTAAAGCCACACTAGAAACCACCTTAGGCATAAAGGAAGGATTAGTACGTAATGATACCCTATCCTTATGGAAAATCAAAAAGGGCTCTACTGCCATAAGGGCCTGCAACTCAGACACCCTTCTTGCAGAAGTAATAGCCAACAGAAAAGCAGTCTTCCATGACAAGTATTTCAATTCAGCAGTAGCTGCAGGCTCAAAAGGTTGTAGAGTAAGTTTTTTCCAACACAAAATTGAGATCCCAAGCAGGAGTAGGAGCTCTACGTGGGGGTCTTATATTCTTTGCCCCTCTAAGAAACTGCTTGAACAAAGGATGCGAAAACAAAGGTGGGTCACAATCATAGTGAGCTGAAATTGCTGCAGCATGAATCTTAATGGAAGAGAAGGACAAACCTTTGTCCAATAACTCAGTAAGATATTGAAGAGCCACACTCAAATTAGGCTCAGAAATCTCCAAATTCTTTGCTGTACTCCAAAATAAAAATCTCTTCCATTTTTCTGCATACACTCTCCTTGTACTAGGTCTTCTAGCTTCCATAATCACATTTAAAACTTGTTGAGGAAGTTGAGACCTGTTGTGATTCAACACAGAATATGCCAGGCTGTTAGATGAAGAGAATGAAGCTTGACATTGAGCAGATGACCGTCCTTCTGAGATAACAGATGAGGAATCAGAGGTAAAGGCCATGGAGGCTTCTGTACCAGACTCCGTAGTAGTGGGTACCAGTGTTGGCGAGGCCAATCTGGAGCTATCAAAATCATCCTTGGCCTGTCTTGTCTGACCTTTAATAGTACCTTTGGAAGAAGAGGCAGAGGTGGAAAGGCATACACATGAAGGTTTTTCCAACTGAAAGACAGAGCATCCACTTTCCAAGCTGTGTGATGAAACCCCTTTGTGCAATACTTTGGCAGCTGGTGGTTTAGTGGAGAAGCGAACAGATCTATGTCTGGAGTTCCCCATGACACTGTCAGTTTCTGAAATACATGAAGATCCAGTTTCCACTCGTGGGGATCCATGATTTGTCTGCTTAACACATCTGCTAAGGAGTTCTGTGCTCCTGGCAGAAACCTTGCCTGAAGAGTTAGTTGCAAGCTTAGCAGTCTCCCATAAAATCATTGCTTGCCTGCATAGAGGATAAGAATGTGTTCCCCTTGCTTGTTGATGTACCACATGACAGTTGTGTTGTCTGTTAGAATCAACACCTGCCCTGGAAGAAGTAACTCCTTGAAAGCCATTAATGCAAACTGGACTGCTAACATCTCCTTCATGTTGATATGTAAATGCTGTAGTCTGGCAGGCCACTTGTCTTGTATCCACTTTCCATTTAGATGAGCTCCCAAGCAAGGTCCGAGGCATCTGTCGTTAAGATCTGACTTGCCTCTGGCCGGGTCACAGAGAGTCCCTTGTTTAGGTGACATTCCTGAGCCCACCACAAGAATTCTTTTTGAAGGCAAGGTATTATTTGAATGACAGTGTCCAGATCCTGGCAGTGCTGTGTCCATACATTTTTGAGATACCACTGTAGCTTCCTCATATGCAGTTTGGCATTGGGAAGCACCAGAATACAAGATGCCATGAACCCTAATGCTTGAAGGACTGTCCTTGCAGTCAGCACGGACTGATGAGATAGTTGATGGAAGTAAAGTGACAGACTCTTTTGTTTGTCCGGGGTTAAAAAGGCCATCTGGGCTGCTGTATTCAGTCTCACACCCAGAAAGCACATGTCCTGAGAGGGTACTAGACTGGACTTTATTTCGTTCACAGAATACCCTAGGCATCTTAGCACTGCTATAACATAATCCAGATGCTGTAGAAGGTCTTCCTTTCCTTGAGCCAGAATCAGGCAGTCGTCCAAGTAAGGATAGATTTGAATTCCTTGAAGCCTGAAGTAAGCTATCACTGGAGCCAGAACCTTTGTGAATACTCTGGGCAGTAGGTAAGCCAAAGGGCAATGCAGAGAACTGATAATGAGAATTTCCAGCTCGAAACCGCAGATACTTCCTGCAACTTAGCCTTATAGGCACATGAAGGTAAGCTTCCTTGAGATCTAAAGTTACCATCCAGTGATCTTTGCCCAGCAGAGGTAAAAGCTGTTGTAACGCCAACATCTTGAACTTGGGAATGTCCAAAACGTGTTGAGGAGAGATAAATCGAAAATTGGTCTCCACGAGTTCCCCATCTTAGGTACAAGGATCAGGCGAGAATAAAATCCTAATGCCCTTTCTGATACAGGGACTGGCTGAATGGCCCTATCTGAAGTAACTGAGAAACTTGCTTGTGAGCCTCTTTTCTTTGTGGAGGAGGAACGTCTGGCATGCCTTTGAAAGGGGCATTGTATGGAAATAAAATCTGTAACCGTGGTGAATGATATCCAACACCCATTTGTCTTGAGTAATTAAATCCCAATTTTCTTTGAAAAGAGACAGTCTTCCTCCCAAAGGAGCTGCCAGACGGAATCTGCTGGCAGCTGAAAAACAGGTCATTGGGTCTGTTTACGAAAGGACTGACCCCTACCCTCACCAGAAGTCTGAGCAGGTGAACTCCTGTCTAGGCCTAAAAGAACCTTGAGCCCTGCCCCTACCACGTCTAGACCTACCCCTAGACTGGGAATCATAAGCAGGGTATGTCCACCCCTTAGCAGGCCAATTTCTACTAAACTTTGGTGGCTGCACCTGCAAAAATCTTTAACAGTTTGCATAGACTTAGCTTTGTCCTCCATTTTCTTTAAAACTGCTTCCACAGGCGATCCAAACAACACATCAGACTGTAAAGGAGCATCCAAAATCCTTGTCTTAACATGCTCAGCTAAATTCTGATCCTTCAACCAGGCATGCCTGAAGAACAGAACTGGTAGCAGCCACCCTCGAGGAGGCCTGTACAGCATCAAAACCACATTGCAAAGAATGCTTACCCACTTGTTCAGACACATGAACCAAATCCAGCAACTCTTTACACTCAATACCTTCCGCCAAAGCATCCACCTTAGATTTCAATTGTGAAAGGAGATAATTCTGATATTTTAGCATGTGAAACTGACAATTCAATGCTCTCATGGCTAGAGTGGAAGAAGTATACACTTTCTTTCCCCACCTATCCAAAGCCCTTGCCTCTTTATCAGTGGGAACAGGATTTTTAACCACAGAAGCCTTAACACCTTTAGGCCCTTGAGAAATTGTTTCGGGTCCGCCCTAGGACTCTTAAACAAATATTTATGAGCTTCGGCACCCTATAATACCTATCAGGCTTAACAGGAGCAGGAGGCAAAGAGTCAGGGTTCAGGGAAGCCTCTGCAAAAACATCTTCCACCACATTCAACACAGGAGGAATAGCTAAAGGCCTATGCTGGGGTAAAAACAAGAATTCCCTAAGCCTTTTCCTGGAATCAGAGTAATCCTGGCCTTCCCATTTAAAGTGCTCCCTCATGGAATGCAGAGTCTCTGAAAATGAAAAATCCTCAGGAGGAGAAGCTGTAGGAGTGGAATCATCCACATCAGAATCAGAATAAGTAGGATACTCCTGCATATCTTCCACAGAAGATTCTGAAGCCTCTGAACACTGTTCAAAACTATCAAACTCCGGTTCCACCCTAGGCCTCTTATCAGGCGGGGGCATAGAACCTCTAATCATAGTAATCAAATCCTCTGCCATTTTAAGCATATGTTTCTTAGGTACAGAACCCGAAATGCTAGGAGAAGCCCCCACTGAAGCTGAACTAGGCCTACCTCTCAAAGAAGTTTTGGCAACAGAAGGAGAGGCTCTAACTACCTTGGGAAGTGAGGGAAGAACAGTCACCTGAGAAGCCCCCTCAGCCTGGCCTACCTCCTGAGAGGGCACATCCTGTAAAAGTATAGTTTCAGCCTGGGACTCCATGGAAACTCCTGGCAAAACCTCCGGCTCCACTGAGCCTTCTAAAGAACCGACGTCCGGGACTGCCGGTTCATCAACCCTAGGCTTCACTGTTTTATCCTTGCGCTTCTTGGAGAAGCGGGCCGGAGCATCCGACGGCATTTTATAATTGCAACGCTTCCCAAACACTAACCTGGCACAGTCTAACCTCCTCTTAATAGTGCGTTGTTAAACCTAGCACAAGAGCGCAACCAACAACGCCGTGCTCAGGCCCTAAACAAGGTATACACAAGGTATGATAATCCCTATGAGGTATCTGTTTCCCACAAGAAATACAGTTATTCACTTTTTCTGACATCCGTAAAATACTGAGGCAAGAAAAACCAAAATGTTCCCAACGGGTACTTAGCCAACTCTGTTTCGGTCTGAAACTCCGGTTTCGGAAATATTTCAGAACGCCAACCTGCACTCGCAAAACTGCTTCTGCATCGGACCATGCGGCAAAAAAGACTGAGGATATGACGTCGGTCATGCGCATTAGTACCCTGACGTACTGACGTCAGTCTAATGCGCCCTGACCGACGTCAGCCTTATACTCTGGTATTCGGGCCGACTGGACGCGGACTATACCCAATAGTCAGGACTGCAGCAATGGAAGACGAAGAACATCTTCAGGATTATTCAATTCAAAAATGAAAATTCAGGTAGCGGCTGACCGGCACTTGCGAACTGCTTCTGTTTCAGGCTCCCGCGGCAAGAAAGACTGATGTCATGGCATCGGCTGCCTGTTTTGATACCCCTGATGTCAAAGCGACAGCATCAGACGCAGAAATACCAAGTCTCTGGTATTCGGGCCGACTGAGGGCTACCTGCAGGCAGATAACTCACGTGTGATAACTGCAACAGTGAAACACGAAGAACATCTTAAAATTCCTTCCCAAACAAGCCATAAGCGAAGTAGACACAAATACAAATAAAAATACACTCAAAGCTGAAGATAACTGGAATAAATGCAGCTGGTCCACGTGCGTAAAAAATCCAAAACTTTTAATACAGATAAGAGAGTGCTTTCGCAATGTTGCTTCATAGATATATATATATATCTATGATGTGTAGGTGTTATACTTACTGTACTTTGAATGTTGAATTAACTTTTAGTAATAATATATTTTTATACATTCGTATTTGTAGGCAAGGACAACTTTAAATGCAATGTCAAGGTTGATGTTTAATTTGTCCTTAGACCAGATTGGTTGTTTTAAATTTTGTCATCTCTCTCTCTATATATATATATATATATATATGTGTGTATATATATATATATATATATATATATATATATATATATATATATATACATATATATATATATATATATATATATACACATTATATATATATATATATACACACATATACACACATATCTATATATATATATATATATATATATACATACATATCTATATATATATATATATATACACATATATATAGCTTATACATATATCTATATATATCTATCTATATCTATATCTATATATATATATATATATAAATATTATATATATATACACACACACACACACACACACACACACACACACACACACACACACACGGTGGTGGTTTGAAGTTAAATTGTCTGATGAAGCAATGTTCATCATTGCGAAAGCGCTCACTTATCTGTATAAAAGTTTTGGATTTTTTTTACCTACGTGGACCGGCTGCATTTATTCCAGATATTATGCAGATTTTAAAATCAGTAACATCTATTTGGAGCTCCATATACGCTAAATCGAAAGTGCCATATTGATACGTGCTTGTCAGACAGTGTATCAGGAAGGGACCACTTGTTGCCTGCAGAATTAGCGACTACAAGTGAAACCTGGAACTGGACCTGCGTAACAACAAAGCAAATCTAAGTACTTTTGTATACCTCAAGTGTATGAGAGAAGGAAGGTCTGAAATTTTTACTATGACTGATATATTTCTGTGGCGATTACTAAAAAGTACAATCTCTGGTTGAAGGCACCTGAATAAAGGAAACGAATATAGTCATATCATGCACATTCAGGAAAGGAATATTCCCATAATGCACGTTCATCTTGAAGTACTTGAATGTGAGGCTCCACACCATAAACTCACAAAAGTCTTTAACAGTCAGTGCATTGCACCCTTTACTGTAAGAAAATAGCACTGTAGAGTTGGTGCATGTACAACTTGCATATAGGCACATGTCTTAATAGAATGTTTATATTAGTACCAAGATAAAGTTGTTGCACAGCACATAGAATAACTGTCATACACAGTTCTGCTTTAGATGATCTGATGCAAGCATAGCAATGTAAATGAAATGATGCAATACAGGAAGGCATCTATAATTGTAATAATGTGACAAGCTTACAAATGTATGCCTCATCATCAATGAACTTTTGATAGAAAAACTTTTATGTAAAGCGTTTCTGAAATAAAAGGAAAACTGCACAGAAAAAGTTATTTAAATATCACTAAGAGTATATAAAGCAGCAGATTACCTACATGACTTTTAATCTTGTGTGACAATCTAACAAATGTATGTACCGTCAGTTTGGTTACCATAGCAGTTTTTACCAAAGTAGTTTTTTATAAAAAGGTTTTACTTGTAGTATAGCATGATTTTACTTTCTGCGCTGTACGGAAAATGTTGTTTGGGGCAGTAACACATCCTGCTTCAAATGTCTAAGACACTACAAAAGCAGAAGTTAATGTCCTACTTGCTAAACACAGAGTAATTCAGGAGTGTACTGTACATAATTACTTGACATACCACTGACATACTATTACTATATGTACACTTTCTACATACTATAACAGGCGAAAGTTTTGTTGTAAGCAGGACCAATTTCCTATCAAGACACACAATTTGGATAATACTGTATGGATGTTTTTATATATAAAGGTGCTGAATACAAGGAGCAGAGTAGGACTGAATGCTGAGCTTCATGGAAGTATGATGAGGGTGCAGTCGAACCAGGGGATATAAACTCCAAAAGACATGCATGCTAACGTGACGACTCCCTATCAAAGTGTAAATCCTGACATACTTAAAATTAAAAGTGCAATTTCACAACAAACTGAATTACAAGATTCGCTGTTACACTGTTTCTGATGAAGGTCCCCACTTTGCATATCCTCTGCCCAAGATATTTACCTGTACCAAGTCTAAAATCAGAGTACCACAGAGAAGACTAACTTGTTGGAGTACTGTTATTAGTGTGTTTATATACCTTTCCCATTTGTACTTGGGTCTTTGCTGTTCTAGAAAATGCAATCATCAATGGACTTTCAATAAGAAACCATGTTTAAACTCGCACTGTACTGCTGAGTACATTACGAAAGCTTACTGTATATCTTGGGTATTTCAACAACATCTATCTGTACAATTAGCCTCTGCATCATTTAAGTTACAGATCATATTCTCTCAGGCAGACAATAAGGTGAAACTATGTCTAACAGGCATCAGTTTGGTAAAGAAATATAAGCATGAAGCACCAAAAAGTGCATTTTTTATGGCATGATATGCAGACGATGTAGATACACAAGACAAATACTGCAAAGTCTGCAGTAGTGATTCAAGGGGAGAAGGGTTAACATAGATGCAAGGTACAGGGTTTGATTCAAACTAAACTTGCCCCCTCTCATAAAACTTTCAGCAACTTCTAACATACCCCGCTTCAGATTCCCACGATACCCAGAACAGTTGCAAGATCAGGCTTATAAAGGTCCTGGTAGTCGTTAGCCTAGTATATAACTATGAACCTAAAACCATATGATGCATTGCTTGCTTTTCAAACCTGCATCAAACCAATCCTGATTAACAGGGTGGTTGTGGGACAATCTAAAGAAAATCACAATAACCGGCATAAAGTTAATACAGAGAATTAAATCATACAAACCAACAGTACAGATAATTTGCACTCACACTTAGGCAAACCCTGTAACATTTGCAACATGACAAAATGATGGATGGATGCAGGACTTTTGTGAGCATGTTACTGATTTATCCCTGCAAGTGCCCTTGTGAACGTGTCACATACAGTGACAACAGCAGCAAGTTCTGCTACAGTGGAACTAGTGAGACTAAAACAGTACCAATATAAAAAACTTTCTATTCTGAAAAGTTGTAACACTGCCTTTTAACAACATTTTTACTCTTATCACATGGAAAAAAATGCATCCAACTGTAAATGTTGCACTGGCACTCTCAAAGCAATTGAACAGTAACAAATGGGGTTGGGAGGGTGGCCTAATGGTTAAGGTGTTTGCCTTACAAACACAAGGTGCAGGGTTTGAATCTCACAAGGGATAATTGGCTAGGCTTAAAATGGCTCGCAAGGGCAGTTAGCTTAGTACTAACCTAACCTGACTAACCTATGTAAATAAAAACGTGGTCTATCACAAACCAGCTAAGTGTCTTAATTTAAACCATCATTAGACTTTTGCTTGCCTCAGCACGTTCTGGTCTAACTTTCTTAATGTTTAATTAACCCTGATGTCTGGGGCAAGTTAAAAACGATTTCAAGAGGGAGGAAAAGTACAGTTTTGTACCTACCATAAAAGTAGATGTTCGAGTGTTCACCCTGCTGCAGTCATCACACTTGGGTTATCCTACCGTCAGGTGGTCCCGCAGTCGGCCTGAGTTCCAAAGTCTTGGCCCGGCGTCGTTTGCTGTCGCTTCCTCCCTGACGTCAGTGCGCCAGGGGTATATGAGAGGCATCTGACACCATTTTCTTCAGTTTTTCTTGCCCCAGATGTCAGGTGCTCCCAATAGGTAGGCTATATACATATACATATTATATGTGTGTGTGTATATGTGTGTATATATATATATATATATATATGTAAAACAATCAGGCACAAGCAAATACACCACAGAGAATGTATAGGATAGAATGGTATAGATAAGTCAAGCTAGTTCAGAGGGGATGGAGGGAGGGTAACCTGGACTGCAGCAGGGTGAACACTAACATCTACATTTATGGTAGGTACAAAACTGTACTATGTTCGTGTCACCCTGCAGCAGTCATCAGACTTGGGTTGAATCCCAAAGCTAAGGATGGAGGGTGGAGTTAAACAGGGTTAGAAGAAGCTATTAGGCCCTGCAAAACTGCAGTGGCAAAACCAGCTCTAGTCTTAGAATACAGAGGTAAGTGATGGTGTTTGGTGAAGGTGTGCACTGAACTCCAAGTTGCAGCTTCCAGAATATCCTTGGTTGGCACCCCCCTGAGAAAGGCTGCTGATGTAGCTGTAGCCCCGGTGGAGTGGGACCTAATGTTAGCAGGTACCAGTTTCCCATGATGCGTGTAGCAGAAATGTATGCAATGTCCTATCCATTTTGAAATGGTCTGTTTTGAGATAGCTTTTCCTTGTGATCCTGCAGCATAGGCTACAAAGAGCTGGTCAGATTTTCTGAAAGCCTTAGTTTTATCAAAGTAGTAACGTAATTGCCTGTGAATGTCCAAAGAGTGCAGGAGTCTTTCTCCTTCGTTCTGGGGATTTGGGGAAAAAGGTGGGCAAATTAATGGTTTGGTTTAGGGCCACACTGGATACCACCTTTGGCATAAAGGAAGGGTTAGTTCATAGAGAGACACTAACTTGATGAAAAATGAGGAAAGGCTCCACTGCCATTAGTGCCTGTATCTCTGAGACTCTTCTAGCTGAAGTTATTGCTAGTAGCAGGGCAGTTTTCCATGAAATACATTTTAAATCAGCTGAAAAAGCTGGTTCAAAGGGCAGCAGTGTAAGCTTTTCCAGAACAAAGTTGAGATCCCAAGTAGGTGTTGGTGCTCTCCTGGGCGGTCTTATGTTCTTAGCCCCTCTGAGGTACTGTCTTAGGAGTGGATCTTACTAGATGAAAAGGAAAGTCCTTTGTGCAACATCTCAGTTAAATATTGTAGAATCTGAGGAATGTTTGGATCTCGGGGATTTTGGCCTTTAGCCTGGTTCCAGGCGCAAAATATTTTCCATTTGTCTGAATAGGTTTTCCTGGTGCTGGGCCTCCTGGCCTCCAGAATGACGTCCATAACAGCTTTGGATAGAAGTGTTGGCTGGTTGTTTAGGTCATTTGCCATGCAGCCAGGTTTAAAGTCTTGAGCTGGCTGTGTAGAATCTGATTGTCTCGCTGGGTGAGCAGGTGTGGAATTTGTGGTAAAATCCATGGTGGGCCGTGAGCCATGTTCCTCAGAATTGGATACCAGTGCTGGCGTGGCCAGTCTGGTGCAATGAGCATCATTTGTGGTCTCTCTAATCTGACTTTCAGCAGTACCTTTGCTAGAAGAGGCAGTGGAGGAAAGGCATACATTGTTAATGTTTTCCAACTGAATGAGAGAGCGGCCACTTTCCAAGATTATGGATGGAATGTCCCTGTGCAAAATTTTGAAGTTGGTAGTTTTGGGGGTGGGCAAACAGATCTATGTCCGGGCGTCCCCATTTTTGAGTTATCATTGCAAATTCTTGTGGATCTAGTTTCCACTCGTGGGGATCCATGATGTTTCTGCTTAGGTCGTCTGCCAGTGTGTTTTTCTTTCCTGGCAGGAATTCTGCTTGTAATTGAACTTGGTAAGACAGTGCTGTGTTCCACAAGATCATTGCTTGCCTGCATAGAGGGTAGGAATGTGTGCCCCCTTGCTTGTTTATGTACCACATTACTGTGGTATTGTCAGCCTTTAGTTGTCCTGGGTGTAAGAGGTCCTTGAAAGGGGGCTGTTAGGGCATTCTGTACTGCTAGCATTTCTTTTTGATTGATATGCAGATGTCTTTGATCTGTAGTCCATTTGCCCTGAATGCACTGTCCTGCCATGTGTGCTCCCCAGGCATAGTCTGATGCATCTGTTGTCATAGTTTGCCTGGCTGTGGGTAAGGTGAAAGGCTGACCCTTGTTGAGGTGACATGCCTGTGCCCACCATAGAAACTCCTGTTGGAGGCAGGGAATTAGTGCTATCATTGTTTCCAAGCTGTGGCTGTGCCGAGTCCATACGCTTTTCAGGTACCATTGTAATTTCCTCATATGCAGTTTTGCAAATGGTATTAGTAGTATGCAAGATGCCATGAAACCCAAGGCCTGCAGAATTTTTCTTACAGGGAGTTGGGTCTTTGCTGCCATTGTTTTGAAGTATTGAGTCAGCTGTTGCTTGTCTGGTGTGAGATAAGCCATCTAGGCCGTTGTATTCAAGCTGGCACCCAGGAATATTATGTTTTGTGAGGGCACTAGTTTTGATTTATTTTTGTTTACTGTGTACCCTAAGGAACTTAGAAGGTGTTTGACAAATGCCAGATGCTTTAAAAGAATGTCCTTGCTTTCTGCTTGAATAAGGCAGTCGTCCAGGTATGGGTATATTTGAATTCCTCTTTGTCTGCAGTATGCAATTACTGGTGCCAGGCATTTTGTGAAGACCCTGGGCGCAGTAGATAAGCCAAAGGGCAGTGCAGAGAATTGATAATGGGTTGAACCTGCAATGAAGCAGAGGTATCGTCTGCAATTTTGTCTGATAGGGACATGCAGGTATGCCTCCTTGAGGTCCAACGTTACTAGCCAAGCATTCTTGCCCAGCATGGGAAGAAGCTGCTGTAGTGTTAGCATCTTGAATTTTGGTACTTGTAGATAGGTGTTGAGAATTGAAAGATCCAGAACGGGTCTCCATGCTTTGTCTTTTCTTGGGACTAGAAAGAGTCTTGAGTAAAATCCTTGTCCTTGCTCCTGTGTAGGTACCTGTTGAATGGCTCTCATGTCCATGAGCTGTAATTTGTTTTTTTGCCTCTGCCCATTGATTTGGTGGCAGGTTTGGCATTCCTTTTATCTTTGGCAAGGTATGAAAGTGGAATCTGTATCCTTGTGAGACAATGTTTAGGACCCATTTGTCTTTTGTGATGATGTGCCAGTTGCCTGCAAAAAGAGCTAATTTTCCTCCCAAGGGAGCTGCCAAGAGAGATTTGCTTGGTAGTTTGAGGATTGAGTCATTGTGTTTGTCTTCTGCTAGCTTGGGGCCTGTCCTCTCCTCCTTTCTGGGTAGCAGTACCCCATTGGTGAGGTTTGTAAGGGCCTTCTGACTGACCTCTGCCCCTTGGGCATCTGTATTTGCCCCTCTGTGATCTGTCCGAAGCTGGAAAGGACCAGTTTTTTGTTGGCCAATTTCTGCTGAAACGAGGGGGTTGTACCTGTAAAAAAATCCTTGACCATCTGCATAGACTTTGCCTTATCCTCCATTTTCTTCAAAACCGGTTCTGCTTTGACACCAAATAATACATCCTGCCGTAAAGGTGCATCCAATAATTTTGCTTTAACATGATCAGGCAGGGTTTTGTTCTTTTAACCAAGCATGTCTACATATAACAGAGCCAGTAACAGCTGCTCTACAGGAAGCTTCCAATGAATCAAATCCACATTGTAAAGTATGTTTGCCCACCTGTTCAGCTGCATGCAACAGATCCTGCATTTCCTTGAATTCAGACTGTTCAGAATGTGCTCATTTTTTGTTTTAATTGTGACATTAGGAATTGCTGATATTTCAGCATGTGAAACTGACAATTTAATGCTCTCATAGCCAGAGTAGCTGAGGCGTACATCTTCTTACCCCATATAGGGCTCTGGAATCCCTTTCAGAGGGTACAGGATTTTTAGTCATAGAAGCTTTAGCCCCTTTGGGACCCTGGGAAATTGTTTCTGGGTCAGCCACAGGGCTTTTATAAAGGAATTTGTGTGTCAGGTACTCTGTAGTACCGGTCTGGTTTGGCTGGAGCAGGAGGTAGAGAGTCTGGATTTAGACTAGACTCCAAGTAATTATCCATCCACAATGTCTAAAACTGGAGGGATAGCAAGTTGTCTGTGCTGGGGTAGTAAAAGGAACTCTGAGCCTTTTCTTACAATCAGAGTAGTCCTGGCCTTCCCAGTGGAAAATGTTCCCTCATGGTATGCAAAGTTTCCCCAAAGGAGTAGTCTTCAGGGGGAGATGCTGAGGGAATAGAGTCTTCAGCATCAGAGTCTTCATAAGGGGGAAAAGTGTAACCCTGTTCCTCAGAAGAATCAGAGGAAATTGAAACCTGGTCAGAGGAAGCATAATCCTCCTCTTGTCTTGGTCTTTTATCTGGAGGGGGATGGGAACCCCTGATTAGGGTTATCAAATCTTCAGCCATCTTAAGCATCTGTTTCTTAGGCATGGGGCCTTGAACTGTAGAGTGATGTACAGTCTTTTTTGGCTTTAATGGAATTTTAAGCTTAGCATAAGATTTAATGGTGAGTGTAGTCGGTCTGAAGACACCTTTCTACAACCAAAGGGGTTTGTGTACTGCACCGGGATCTCTTTCTGCTCCGGTGTCGGAAGGGCCTAAAGAAGATGGCTGCGATAGCCTAGTACACTCCGCTTGAGAATCCGCAGCTGTCTGGGGTTCCAATTCTGCGGTCGTCAGGGGCTGCGTAGGCACCTCACTGAAAACCGGAGAACCGGCGACAGGCCCAGCAGAGGCCTTGGAATCTGGCTTGTTCCTAGGCTGCCTGTCCTTATCCTTGCGTTTTTTATGCATGCCGGTCGTCGGCTGCTCCGACTGCATGATATAATTAAATTTTCTACCAAAGTAATGTCGTGCGAAGTCAAAATGGCGTTTGATAGTTTGTTTATTAAACCTAGCACAAAACCGACAACCTGTGACGTCGTGGTCTGGGCCTAGGCAAGGAATACAATAAGAATGGAAGTCCTTATGAGGTATTTGCTTCCCACAAGAAATGCAATTAACTTTTTCTGACCTCGGACTGAGGCAAAAACAGGTTCCTCAATGGGGTACTTGGCTTTATTGAAGACTTCGGACTGAAATTCAATTTGAAAATCTCAGTTGTCGGCCGACCGGCGCTTGCGAACTGCTTCGGGCACCGCGCAGCAAGAAAGACTGAAGAAAATGGCGTTGGATGCCTCTTGTATACCCCTGGTGCACTGACATCAGGGAAGAAGCGACAGCAACCGACGCCGGACCAAGACTTTGGAACTCAGGCCGAATGCGGGACCGCCTGACGGCAGGATAACCCAAGTGTGATGACTGCAGCAGGGTAACACGATGAACATCTATCAAGAGAAAACTCACTCAGATAGAGGAATTACAGATGCCACATGAACCTTAGCAGCAGAAACCTTAATTGCCAAGTTACTAACCTGCCCCCTTGACAGCACCACTTTTGCTGGCAGAACCTGTCACAGGAGATAAGCTTGGCCATCAACACAGTGTGTTCAGCTTGTCAGTGAATCTCACACCAGAAGTTCACTTTTGTGACATTTGATAAAATTTAAAAGAGTTTGAAGCCCTTACCTGTAAGCAAAAAGATTTTCAGTTGATAGAAAACTGCTGGCATTTACAGAACCATTAGCTTTTGCAACTGCATGCATTCCAAACAATTTAAAAAACAACCCTTTCAACAAAAGTACAGTTTTGTACCTACCATAAATGTAGATGTCCGATAGATATGCAACTGCAGTCATAACATATGGGTTGTCCTGCCTCAGGCAGCCCTCGGTCGGCCGGATTCCAAAGTCTGGGTCCGACGTCGGCTGATGTCGCATTTCTCTCCGGCCAGAGGCTGGAGTACATAAGCATCAGCCGCCATCTTCTTCAGTGTTTCTTGCCCCAGATGCCAGGTGCCCTCCAAGGAAGGCTGTAATCAAATTGGAAGACAAAAGCAGGTTTCCAGACAAATAAATAAGCAATAAACAGATACACCATAACAGATATCCCCAGCTAAGGATAACAGGGAGAGGAGTGGACCCAAGGCATACAGGGGAAGGAGGGAGGGAAAAACCGACTGCAGTTGCATATCTATCGGACATCTACATTTATGGTAGGTACAAAACTGTACTATGTCCTTCAAGAATGCAACTGCAGTCATAACATATGGGTTGAATACCATAGCTTAGTTGGGGGAGGTGGAATGCTCTAAGAAAAAGATGGTGTAGCTATCAATCCCTGCAGGACTGCCGAAGCAAAGCCTGCTCTGGATCTGGAATATAAAGGGTGGTTGTAATGTTTGGAGAATGTATGCACGGAGCTCCACGTAGCAGCTTCTAGAATGTCTTTTGTAGGCACCCCTCTTAAGAATGCTATAGAGGTGGCTGTAGCTCTGGTGGAGTGTGGTCTGACATTGGCTGGCGCACACTTTCCATGGAAGGAATAACAGAATCTGATGCAATGTCCAATCCATTTTGAAATAGCCTGTTTGGAAATTGTTTTCCTTGTACTCCAGGGGCGTAAGCTACAAAAAGCTGATCAGACTTCCTACCGGTCTTGGTTCTGTCCAGGTAGTAGCGAAGTTGTCTGTGAATGCCCAAGGTATGCAACAGTCTTTCCCCTTTGTTCTCAGGATTGGGAAAGAAAGTAGGCAGGTGAATTGCTTGATTTAAAGAAACCCTAGATACCACTTTTGACAGAAAGGTAGGGTTGGTTCGTAAGGAGACCCTGTCTCTGTGAAAGGTTATGAACGGTGGTATTGCCATTAGGGCCTGTAATTCCGAAACCCTTCTTGCTGAGGTAATTGCCAACAGGAAAGCTGTCTTCCATGAGAGAAATTGTAAGTCCACAGAAGCTGCTGGCTCAAAGGGAGGTAGAGTCAGTTTTTCTAGGACAAAGTTGAGGTCCCAAGCTGGTACTGGAGCCTTTCTTGGTGGCTTTATATTCTTGATTCCCCTAAGGAATTGCCTTAACAAAGGATGTGAAAACACAGGTGGATCAGTGTTGTATCTAGCTGAAATAGCTGAAGCATGTATTTTTATGGAAGAATATGAGAGTCCATTCTGTAGCATGTCTGCCAAATATTCCAGAATGAGTGGGATGTTCAATGATGCATCATGACCCTTGCTGGTATTCCAAATGCTGAATCTCTTCCATTTTGCTGAGTAAACCTTTCTGGTGGATGGTCTTCGGGCTTCTGTTAGTATCCGCTGAACTTCCTTGGAGAGAGATAGATTGAGGTTATTCATGGGATCTCCCAAGCTGTTAGCTGCAGCGTCTGAATGTTGGGATGAACTGTCTTGAAGTTGTGTTGAGTCAAAAGTTGGGGCCATTGGGGAAGGGCCCACTTTTTGTTGTGGCATATGCTCCATAGTAGTGGGTACCAGTGTTGTCTTGGCCAGTCTGGAGCTATTAGGATCCCCTTGGGCTTCTCTGCTTTGATCTTTAGTAATACTGTGGTCATCAGTGGCAGAGGTGGGAATGCATAGATTTTTAGGAAGGTCCAGTTGAATGAGAGAGCATCTATTTTCCATGCTTGTGGATGATATGTCCTTGAACAGAACTTTTGCAGATGATGATTGAGGTGGGAGGCAAATAGGTCTACTTCTGGCCTGCCCCATGTCGAGGTGAGTCGTATGAAGATTTCTGGATGTAACCTCCACTCGTGGGGGTCTAGGAAATTCCTGCTTAGGCTGTCCGCCAGCACATTGTCTTTGCCTGGAACAAACTGGGATTGCAACTGTATGTTTAGGCTCAGTGATTTTTCCCAAAGATTCATTGTCAGTCTGCAAAGGGGGTAAGAATGGGTGCCCCCCTGCTTGTTTATGTACCACATCACAGTGGTGTTGTCTGTCCGTATTAGCAGGTGGCCTTGCTGAAGTTGTTGTCGAAAGGCCTCGATGGCATGCATTACTGCCAGCATTTCTTTTTGGTTGATATGCAGATGTGTTTCCTTTGGAGACCATTGTCCTTGAATACATCTGCCCTCCATGTGCGCCCCCCATCCAAGGTCTGAGGCGTCTGTGGTCATGGTCTGTGTTATCTGAGGTTTTTTGAATGACATACCTGTGTTTGCCTGGCTTACCGAGGCCCACCATAGAAATTCCTTTTATAGGCATGGAATGAGCGGTAAGGTTGCCTCTAGGTTGTTGCTGTGTTGAGACCATAAGCTTTTTAGGTACCATTGAAGCTTTCTCATGTGTAGTCTTGCTAATGGAACCAGGAGAATGCAGGATGCCATGTAACCCAGGGCCTGTAGGAATCTCCTTGCAGTCATCTGGGTGAGCTTTGCCAAACCTTTGAAATAATGAGTTAACTTCTTTTGCTTGTCTTCTGTCAGGTAAGCCATTTGAGAGGCTGTGTCTAGTTTGGCTCCTAAGAAGGTTATTTGCTGGGATGGCTGAAGTCTTGACTTTTGGAAGTTGACTGTGTATCCCAGAGCCTGTAGCAATTGTATGACATAATTCAAGTTTTCTGTCAAAATCAGTTTGTCGTCCGTTTGTATGAGGCAGTCGTCCAGGTACAGGTAAATTTGGATCCCCTGGAGCCTGCAATGAGCAATTACTGAAGCCAGGCATTTCGTGAATACTCTGGGCAGTAGATAAGCCAAATGGCAATGCTGAGAATTGATAATGCTCTGGCCCTGCAAGAAATCTGAGGTATCTTCTGCAGCTGTGTCTGATAGGGACTTGCAGGTATGCCTCCTTGAGGTCCAGAGTAATCAGCCAAGACCCCTTGCCCAGCATGGGAAGGAGTTGCTGTAGAGTCAGCATTTTGAACTTTAGTACTATGAGAAAAGTGTTTAATGCGGACAAATCCAGTATTGGTCTCCATTGAGTTTCTTTTCTTGGAACAAGGAACAGTCTTGAATAAAAGCCCTGGCCTTGTTCTTGTTGTGGAACTTTTTCTATTGCTTTGATCTGAGCAAGCAGAGAAATTTGCTTGACAGCCTCTGCCCTCTGGTTTTGTGGTAGGTTTGGCATGCCTTGTTTTCTTGGCAAGGTATGAAAGTGGAACCTGTAACCTTGGTCTATAATGTCCAAAATCCATTTGTCCTTTGTCAATCTGTGCCAATTGTCTGAAAACAGAGATAATTTTCCGCCCAAAGGAGCTTCTGCTTGCTCCTTGGTCAGCGGAACTAGAGGAAAGTCATTGAGATTGTCCCTGTGGGGCAGGAGAAACCCCTGTGTCACTTCTTTGGTTTGCTGGTTGCCATTGTCGCCCCTGTAGGAACCTCTGTATTGTCCTCTTCCTCGCCACGCCTGTTTTGCCCTTTGAAAACTTTCAGGATTAGGAAAGGACCAGTTTTTAGAAGGCCAATTCCTGCTGAATCTGGGTGGCTGAACCTGGAGGAAATCTTTGACTGTCTGAACTGACTTGGCTTTTTCCTCAATGGACTTTAACACATCTTTAGCATTAGCACCAAAAAGCTTGTTATTTTCCAAGGGTGCATCAAGAAGTTTTGCCTTAACATGATCTGGTAGAGGTTGTTCTTTTAACCATGCATGTCTACGAATGACCGCCCCCGTCATAGCTGCCCTACATGAAGCTTCCAATGCATCATATCCACACTGAAGAAAGTGATTGCTAACTTGCTGAGAATTATGTACAGCCTCCTGCAAAGACTTCCTATCTAAAGGTTCAGGAGAGGCCAATGTTTTCTGTAAATCATCTAACAGGTAATCCTGATATTGAAACATATGAAAGAGACAATTGAGAGCTCTCATAGATAAAGTAGTGGAGGTGTAAACCTTCTTCCCCCATCTCTCTAATGACCTAGCTTCCCTGTTGGAAGGCAAAGGATTTTTGGAGGTGGTAGCCGAAACCCCTTTCAGTCCCTGTGAAATTGTTTCTAAATCAACATGGGCCCTAAAGAAATGAGAATGTGTTTCTGGGACCCTATAGTATCTGTCAGGCTTGGCAGGAGCAGGAGGAAGAGTATCAGGGGTAACACTGGAGTCAGAGTATAGATCATCCAAAACATCAAGCACAGGAGGTATAGCTAAGGGCCTGTGTTGGGGCTTTTTAAGGAAGGTTCGAAGGCGCTTTCTGGAATCAGAATATTCCTGGCCTTGCCACTTAAAATGTTCCCTCATGGAATGCAGAACTTCCCCAAAAGAAATATCCTCAAGAGGGGAGGCCGAGGGGATGGAGTCCTCTGCATCTGAGTCCTCATAGGTCTGGAAGGGCTCTTCCTGGCTATCGGAGTGAACAGAGTCCTCAGAATCTTCATCTGAAGGGAGAGGGTCAGAGGGTTCAACCCTGGGCCTCTTATCAGGAGGAGGCTGGGATCCTCTCTCAGGATGGGCCTGGGAACCTCTGATCATGGAAATTAAGTCTGCGGCCATAGTCATGATTTGTGTTTCAGGAGTAGGCTGAGGTAAGGCTTTAGCAGTAAGGTGCTTGGTCTTGCTGGCTGCCTTAGCATGTGTGTAGGCCTCGATAGACATGGACATGGGAGGCCTAGCAGCTCCACGTGCAGTAGTGACCTTATCCACAGCAATGGTCTCGGGCATTTCCTCGGTTTCAGTATCCGGAGGAAAATCAATAACTGGCGTCTGTGTGGTCTCCGGTATCGGTAATGCTGTGTCTTCGGTTCGGAGCGGTGAAATAACCACCTCAGAGGGAACCGGGGCACTCGCGGTTGGTTTAGGCATGGTGTCGGTGGAAGACGCGGGCCGAGGATGTCAGTCCCGGTCTTTTCGTTTCTTAGGAGTCTGCGATGTCGGTAGTTCCGACGGCATTGTATAATCAATTTTTCCAAAAGTCTTCAGCGAACTCCGCCCGGCGCCTGAGAGTGCGCTTATTGAAGCGAGCACAGGCGGCACAGGCTGAGACGTCGTTGTCTGGGCCAAGGCAAGGAAGGCAGTAAGAGTGGAAATCCTTATGAGGTATTTGTTTACCACAAGACAAACAATTATTTACTTTTTCAGTAATTTCTGACATCGGCTGAGGCAAGAAAAGGTCCCCAACGGGGTACTTAGCTTTTTTGATGACTTCGGATTCGAAGAATACAGGAGCTGACCGACCGGTACTTGCGAACTGCTTCTGCTTCGGGCACCGCACGGCAAGAAAGACTGGAGAAGATGGCGTCGGCTGATGCTTATGTACTCCAGCCGCTCTGATGTCGGAGAGAAATGTGACATCAGCCGACGTCGGACCCAGACTTTGAAATCCGGCCGACCGAGGGCTGCCTGAGGCAGGACAACCCATATGTTATGACTGCAGTTGCATTCTTGAAGGACATCTAAGCATGGTCTATTTCAGCATTTTGCAATAGTCAGTCGGCCATGATGCTTCTGCTTAACCAAATGCACACTACCTCCTAACATACTGAAACTTTCCAGCACAGCAGAGTCGCTCCTCATTCCCTTTAGGAGACTGGACTGCAACATAATACGAAATGACAATTAAACTGTTCACCCACAAAACATGGAGGGCCTCCTCATGAGCACAACTTAAGAGAACTCAAGTCAATCTGCAGAACATAAGCACTAGATTTAGAAGTTCCAAAACAGTGAACTCTCCTCTACAGAGCTGTGCAGTACTTTGAAAAAAACAGATATTTAAAATCAGTAGATTCAAAAAGTAATTTTAAAGGCCTAGTAGAAGTGAAAAAGTACAGTTTTGTACCTACCATAAATGTAGATGTCCGAGAGGAATGCATCTGCAGTCTTTACAAATGGGTTGTCCTGTCGTCAGGCAGCCCCTCGGTCGGCCGGATTCCAAAGTCTGGGTCTGGCTTCGGCTGGTGTCGCACTTCACCCGACGTCATTGCGGCAGTTAGTCGGGTATAAAGGCATCAGCCGACGCCATTTTCCTCAGTGTTTCTTGCCCCAGATGCCAGGTGCCCTCTTGGATGGCTAAATTTGGATAAATGCCAAAGTTTCCAAATAGTAGAGAGCAAACACACAAAATAAGCATGTATGTACATATATACAAACAAATACACCATAATAGATCCCCCCCCAAGCTAGCTGAAGATTGGCAAATACCCTAGGAGTACCTCGGAGGGGAAGGAGGGTGGGTAATCCTGACTGCAGATGCATTCCTCTCGGACATCTACATTTATGGTAGGTACAAAACTGTACTATGTCCTTCAAGGATGCATCTGCAGTCTTTACAAATGGGTAGAATACCATAGCTAAACTAGGGGAGGAGGAAATGAGGAGAGCTTATGGTGTAGTTAGGATCCCTTGCAAAACAGCAGTGGCAAAACCAGCACGGGATCTAGAGTATAGAGGTAAGTTATAATGCTTGGCAAATGTATGCACGGAGGTTCAAGTAGCAGCCTCTATAATGTCCTTGGTAGCCACTCCTCGTAAGAAAGCTGTGGTAGTGGCTGTAGCCCTTGTGGAGTGAGGCCTGATGTTCTCTGGAGTTTTCTTTCCATGGAAGGAGTAACAAAATCTAATGCAATTTCCTATCCATTTGGAGATTGTCTGTTTAGAAATTGGTTTTCCTTCCTTTCCTGTTGCATATGCTACCAGAAGCTGGTCAGTTTTTCTATTGTTTTTTGTCCTGTCCAGGTAGTAGCGCAATTGTCTGTGTACATGTAAGAGCCTTTCTCCCCTGTTCTGTGGGTTGGGGAAGAATGTAGGAAGGTGGATAGCCTGATTTAAAGAGACCCTGGATACCACCTTAGGCATAAATGTAGGATTTGTTCTCATGGACACTATCTTGATGGAAGATCAGGAAGGGTTGCACTGCCATTAATGCCTGTAGTTCAGAGACCCTTCTTGCTGAAGTTATTGCCAGCAGGAAAGCAGTCTTCCAGGATAAGTATTGTAATTCTGCTGTTGCTGCTGGTTGAAAGGAGGAAGAGTCAGTTTTTCTAGCACAAAGTTCAAGTCCCATGCTGGCAATGGAGGTTTCCTGGGAGGTTTTACATTTTAATTCCTCTCAGAAACTGTCTGAGCAGAGGATCTTGAGAAGACAGGAGGATCCAAGCTGTATTCTGCTGAAATAGCTGATGCATGTATCTTGATGGAAGAATAGGACAGGCCTGTATGGAAGAGCTCCGCCAAGTACTCCAGGATGTTGGCTATGTTCACCAGTGTCACATCTTGCCCTTTGCAGTACTCCAGATGAGATATCTTTTCCATTTTGCTGCATAATTCTTTCTTGTTGAAGGTCTACGAGCCTCCAGGATTATGTCTTTAACCCTTTGGGATAAATTTGGGTTAATTGCTGTTATGTAATGTTCCAGGCAGTTAGCTGCAGAGTTTTTAGGTTTGGATGCAGGATGTTGTAGTTGTTCTGTGTTAGCAGTAATGGGATCAGGGGCAGTGTCCATATTTGTTCCCGGGACATGCTCCTCAGCAGTGGATACCAATGTTGTCTTGGCCAGTCTGGGGCTATCAGAATGATCCTCGGACGTTCCTCTTGGATCTTCAGAAGCACCTTGTGCATCAAAGGAAGTGGTGGGAATGCGTATGCTGTCAGGATTTTCCAACTGAAAGATAGGGAGTCCACCTTCCAAGCAAGTGGGTGGTAAGTCCTTGTGCAGAATTTCAACTGGTGATTGAATGGGGATGCAAACAAGTCTATTTGTGGTAATCCCCATTTCCTTGTGATGGTTTTGAAGATGTCCGGATGCAGCATCCATTCGTGGGCATCTGTTGTAGTTCTGCTTAATATGTCTGCTAGAATATTTTCCTTCCCTGGTACATAAATTGCCTGTAACTGAATGTTGTAGCTCAGAGCCACATCCCATAGGTCCAGTGCCAGCCGGCATAGAGGGTAAGAGTGCGTGCCTCCCTGTTTGTTGATGTACCACATAACTGTGGTATTGTCTGTCCTTATCAACTGGCCTTCTTGGAGAAAAGGTCTGAATGCCTGGATTGCCAATTTTACTGCCATCATTTCTTTTAGATTTATGTGCAGATGCAGCTGGTCTTGAGTCCATAGGCCTTGAATGCACTTGCCCAGCATGTGTGCCCCCCAACCGAGGTCTGAGGCATCTGTCGTGATGGTTTGTCTTGGTTGACTTTTGCAGAAGGGCAATCCTGTGTTTGATTGGCAGGCCTGAGCCCACCATAGGAACTCTTGCTTCAGGCATGGGATCATTGGAATTTTGGTTTCTAGGCTGTGCTTGTGCTGGGACCACAAATTCTTTAGGTACCACTGTAGCTTCCTCATATGCAGCCTGGCATGAGGGACCAGTATTATGCAGGATGCCATGAAGCCTAGAGCTTGTAGCACTTTTCTTGCAGTTAGATGGTTCTGCCTTGTTAATGCCGAGAAGTAGAGAGGAAGTTGCTCTTTCTTTTCTGCAGTTAGAAATGCCATTTGTTTTGATGTGTCCAGTTCTGCACCCAGAAAGGTTATTGTTTGGGATGGAATCAGCCTTGACTTTTTTGTATTGACTGTATATCCCAGGGCTTGTAGCAGGTAGATGACTCTTTGTAAGTCTTCTGTTAGTTTGTTTTTGTTGTCCGCTTGTTATCAGGCAGTCGTCCAGGTAGGGATAGATTTGAATCCCCTGAAGTCTGCAATGAGCGATTACTGATGCCAGGCATTTCGTGAACACTCTGGGCAGTAGATAAGCCAAAGGGCAATGCTGAGAATTGATAATGCTCTGATCCTGCAAGAAATCTGAGGTATCTTCTGCAAATTGGTCTTATGGGGACGTGCAGGTATGCCTCCTTGAGATCTAGAGTTACCAGCTAAGACTCCTTGGCCAGCATGGGAAGAAGCTGCTGTAGGGTCAGCATTTTGAATTTTGGAACAATGAGAAATGTGTTTAAAGCGGACAGGTCTAGAATAGGCCTCCATTTGTTTTCTTTTCTTGGTACCAGGAAGAGTCTGGAGTAGAATCCCTTTCCTTGCTCCATAGATGGTACCTTTTCCACAGCTCTCATTTTTAATAATTGAGATATTTGTTTTAGAGCTTCTGTCCTTTGAGTAGGTGGTAGGTTTGGCATTCCTCTCTTTCCTGGTAGAGTATGGAAATGGAACCTGTAACCTTGGTCTACAGTTTGCAAAATAAGAAGTTATGTACCTACCATAACGTTCCATGTTAGTTGTCTTCTCTCGCCTTCTTTCTTGCTTGATGGGTTCGAGTCCCTCGGCTCCAACTCGGCACTTGCTAAGCTCGAGAGTCACTTTTACCAGCTCGAGGCAGACCCATATCCCATGATGCAAGGCGGTAAGTACCCAGATCTCGTTTGCTGACAAAGGGCAATAGCACCAAGCATAAAATACTTCCCAAAGGAAGAAAGAAAACTTACAGATGGAAGAAGGACCAGGTCTGAATGGTCTTCAGCATAACAGTTTCTTATAACAAGGTCTGTCCAGGCCAGGGGAAGGAGGGAGGGTTGCAGAAAGAAGGAGAAGACAACTAACATGGAACGTTATGGTAGGTACATAACTTCTTAATGTTAAGTTGTCAATCTCGCCTTCATTCTTGCTTGATGGGACCGTCCCTAGCACCTCTATCCTGGGTGGCTCAATGGAACAAACTCTTGAGGACTGTAGAGCCAAAACTGGCTCTGTCCCTGGAGGCCAAGTCCAATTTGTAATGGGAAACAAAAGTGTGAGGAGTGGCCCAAGTGGCCGCTGCACAAATAGTGTCCAAAGGAAGTCTAGCTTGAAAAGCTGTAGAAGTAGCTAAGCTCCTAGTTGAATGTGCTTTAGGTTTTGAGCACAGCTGTTTTCCCCTGAGTATAAATTTCAGAGATGACCAAGAAAGCCATCTGGACAAGGTCACTTTAGAAACAGGAAGGCCTTTTTATTGTCATAGGAAACAAAAAGTTGATCAGATTTTCTAAATTTTTGTTCTGTCCAAATAATATCTAAGTTGACGGTGGACATCAAGATAATGTAGCTTTTGTTCAGCTCTATCTGAATAGTTAGGAAAAATACAGGAGATCAATGGATTGATTCAAATTGTTCTTTGAAGCGACCTTAGGTAAAAAGGTTGGATTAGTTCTCAAAGATACTCTGTCTTTGTGAAAAACCAAATAGGGGGGTCGAACCGAAAGAGCATGAAGTTCAGACACCCTCCTGGCAGATGTAATAGCCACTAGGAATAAAGTTTTCCAAGAAAGATATTTCAGGAACAAGAAACAGCTGGCTCGAAGGGGAAGAATCAAGGATGTCAGCACTAAATTTAGATCCCACTGAGGAGGAGGATTCCTGATTGGAGGCTTTAGTAGGAAAATACCTTTCAAGAAGGCCCTGCAGAGCCTATGGGACATAATATTATGATCTGCTATCCCGACATGAAAATTGGAAATAGCAGCCAATTGAACTCTGACTGTGGAAGAAGAGGAGCCTGCATGAAAAATCTCTGCTAAGAAGTCCAGGACTGCCTGAACAGGGGCAGTAAAAGGATCAATATTCTGGGCCTTAGCCCAATAAGAGAAACGTTTCCATTTGCTTGTATAAATCCTCCTGGTAGAGGATTTTAGTGAAGCTACTATGATGTCTCTAACTGGGTTAGAGATCAAAGGAAGCCTGGCTAAGGAAGGAAGTGGAGCAACCATGCTGTGAGGTTGAGAGAAGGGATTGACCGGTGCAGCTGACCCGATTGGTGAATCAGAAGATCTGGCACTGGGTCCAGATGCCACGGCTGCACCAAAAGGTAATGGAGGAACGGGAACCAAACTTGTCGAGGCCAGTAAGGGGCAATGAGAATCAATTTGGCTCTCAAAACGGTAGCTTTCTGGATCACCTGAGGGATCAGAGGAAATGGAGGGAAGGCATAAAGAAGTCCCTGGGGTCAATCCTGGGTCAGAGCGTCTCTGGGGGGATGGCCTGATAGAGGGAAGAGGCTGAAGAAGTCTGGACATTTGCTGTTTTGGGGAGTAGCAAAAAGATCGCAACATGGACGACCCCATTCCAGAAAAATCTCTTCTGCTATAGATTGCTTGAGAGACCACTCGTGAGGCATGAGAATAGCTCTGCTCAATCTCTCCGCTACAATGTTGGTTTTCCCAGGGATATGCGTTGCTACCAGAAACCGATGAGAGGAGATCGCCCATTGCCATAGTCTGAGCGCTTCTCGACACAAGGCGTAGGACTTGGTTCCGCCCTGTTTGTTGATATACCAAACTACAGACATGTTGTCTGTGTGGACTGCAATTGTCCCTACGGGAAGAAAGTCGTCGAGGGCTTGCAACGTTAAAAGCACTGCTCTCATCTCCAGGACATTTATGTGCAGATGGTACTCGAACGGCTGCCACGTCCCATGAACCATCCTGCCCTGATAATGACCCCCACCCGATCAGGGAGGCATCCGTGGTGACAGTGGCTATCGGGGATGGGGTACAAAGTACCTGCCTTGGTGAACCTGAGGCGATGTGATCCACCAAGCAAGATGCTCTTTGCATGTCTGTGTCACCAGAATCTGGTGACGCATTGGAAGTTGCTGGTATGACCATTGTGTGAACAGCATCCACTGAAGAAGGCATGTAGAATCGAGCCAGGGAAGAAGAGTAATGGCCGCAGCCATGAGACCTAATACCTTTAGAACCATTCTGGCCTGTACTTTCTTGCTGGCCAGAATGATCCTGACATGACTCTGAATGTCTGAAACTCTTTGATCTGTAAGGGTAGCTGACATCCGAACAGTGTTTAAGATTAGCCTATGAAGGTAATAGACTGGCAGGGCGATAAGGATGACTTTTCAAGTTGATTGAGATGCCCAAATGAGAACAAAGATCTATTGTGTAATCCCTGGCTTGTATAAGCTGATGCCTGGTGGTGGCTGACAGGAGCCAGTCGTCGAGATACGGAAACACCTGGAATCCTTGACGCCTCAGGTGAGCCGTGACCACTGCCATGCATTTGGTGAACACTCTGGGGCTGTAGTGAGACCAAAGGGCAGGGCTCTGAACTGGAAATGACTGGACCCCAGCCGAAAGCGGAGAAATCTCCTGGAGCGTCTGTGAATTTTGATGTGATAGTACGCATCCTGAAGATCTATTGAGCACATCCAGTTGTCCTTCTGTAAGAAGGGCAGAATTGACTGAAGAGTGACCATTCGAATCTTGTCTTCCTGACAGACTTGTTGAGTCTGCTGAGATCCAATATTGGTCTCCAGTCTCCCGTCTTTTGGGGACCAAAAAGAACCTTGAGTAGATTCCGGCTCTGAATGGTCTATTGTAACTGGCTGAATGGCTCTTTTTGCAGTAGTTTTGAGACTTCTAACTCTGCAATTTCCTTAGACCGGGTGGTACATCTGGAAGGGAACTTGAGGGGAAGGGACTTTCCTCGAAAGGAATTATGTAACCCTTGGATATGATCGACTGTACCCATCTGTCTTGAGTGAGGGAATGCCAGGCTTCTGGGTACAGTGATAATCGCCCCGACTGCCTCCAAGGAGGGACAGCCGGGCAACACCTCAGGGATGCTGAAAGGGCTTGTCAGAGAGAGGCTCCCTGTTTCCCTGGTTTTGGACCCTCTGCCCCTAGAGCGTCTGTTGTTGTTACCCCTCTGCCTCTAGGGGTAAACTGACCACGTGAATGGCGTGACTCCTTGGGATTTCTGAACCACATTTTCCCACCTTTCTGTCCTTTGGGATAAGGTCTAGAAGGGTGGAAAACGGACTCCAACAGCAGAAAGAGTCTTGCCGTCCTGTTCGCACCTGGTCAAGGTTTCTTCACCTGAGGGCCAAACAAAGCTGACCCATCAAAGGGAGAATTTGTGAAGGACGCCTTAAAGGGATCCGCAAAATCACATAGCCGCATCCAGGCTTGGCGTCTAAGAGCCACACCTGTACCTGCGGCTCTACTGGCCCATCCGCAGCATAAGATATTAGCCGCATGGAGGAGTTTGCAATGGAATTGAGGGTTCCTAGCTGCAAAGCAATTTTCTCTTGAGCCCCTGCAGCTGTAGGATCCTGAACTACTTCACCCAGCTCCTTAAGGATATACCTCTGGAGTCTGGTGAAGTGACATAGGTAATTCAGCAACGATAGCAAAGGTCGCTGAGGAAAACATCCGCTTACCGCACCTATCCATGGTCCTAGAGTCCTTATTAGGAGGATGGACGGCACGGAAGGATCTGCAAGTTCCTTTTGGTGGCCGTAGCCACCACCATGGCATCAGCGGGACACCCTTAGTGAGGAATTGCTTGTCACACGGGCAGTGATAAATTTTGAAGGCCTCCTAGGGACTGGCTCTACAGAGTCAGGAGCTGCCCACGCTTGCAATAACCTGCATAAGGGGGTCGAAGGCGGAGACACCCAGGAGGTGGAGGGCCGAGATCCAAACGCCTCTAGGTATACTGACTCATCCTCAGAGGGATTGTTGGTGGGCCAGTTTCCCCTCTGTTTCAGGAGTTCTAGGATGTCTGAGAAGGAGACATCCTCAGAGGGGATCTAGGGATCCCTCTGACTCATCAAAGTCAGTATCCAAGTGACAGACTCTGGGAGTCTACATGCTTCCTCTTACAAGTCCTCTTCCTAGGAGGATCTCCCGAAACATCAGGAGAATCCTCGAAGAGGGGAAATTCCCAATGGGGAAACCTGAGGCGGAGGATCTCTGGGTCCTGTAGCAAGAGAAGTGGCAGAGATGTCAACAGGTACTATAGAGGGAGGAGCTACGGAACAGACTGCTGACTGATACCAGTGGCCAGTACACTCTTCATCACCTCGAATGCTCCCTCCCAGGCAGGTCCGAGAGAACCCGCTCCAAGAGCTAGGAACTCCAGGGACCACCGAAGGGAAGTCTCCGAGGCAGATGTCGGAGCAGAGCTCACCAAGGCCGAGGCTCCAAGGGGAAGAGCGGGTTCGACAAGGGTCCGATGCCACTCACCCCTCGGAGGAGACCATGGAAGCCCGACCACGAATCCCTCTAAGGAAGGTCTCAAGAGGAGATAAGAGTAGAGGCTGAAGGAACAGAAGGGGTATCCGCCCTCCAGCCGTAGCAGTAACCATTCGAAGACTCCAACTCCAAGCTCTGGGGTAGAGTTGAAGGAGGAACTGTAACGGGTGTGGACCAACAGTAGTCTGTTGAGACGGACTATGTAACATTTGGGCCAGTACCTGTGACTTAAGTAATCTACTGACCACTCTCTAGGTCATGATCTGACAGTCTGGATGACCTTGAAGATCGGCTCGATGGCTCCGTTCGAAGGAGAGGTGAAGCCGGAGCCGACAGTATCGGCTCCAAGGAAGGAGACCTCGACCTCTTCCTGGAATGAGCCATCGGAGCCGATACTATAGATCCTGTCGGAGCCGAAGACTTATCGAGCCGACAGGAAGCTCGATGCATCGGCTCCAGCCGAGCCGATACAGCCACCAAAGTAACTGTGTCGGAGCCGATCGAGCCGACACGATGCCTGCCACATGGGTGTCGGAACCGATCGGAGCCGACACGAAGTGTCGATAGATTCGGCACCGATAGCCATCGGTGCCAAGGTTTTGTTGCCAGAATCGGCTCCAGCCGAGATCTCGACTCTGAACGAGTCGGAGCCGAGGCCGCAGGCTTAGACACAGAAGCCTGGGCCTTGGAAGATTTAGCTGATTTAGATGGAGCCGACTCAGCCGGAGAGCCCTCCGCTTAAGAAGGCCCCTAAGGATCAGCTTATTGCGTCTTTCCTGCAGGACTCTCTGGCTGAAGGAATGACAAATAGCACAGGAGTCCTGCAGGTGAAGAGGCCCCAGGCAATACAGGCAAGACGTGTGACCGGCCGTCAGAGACATCTTCTGACAGCACGAGTCACACTTTAAAACCTGAGACCCTCTCCTTTGACATGGTGCTTTACAAAACACACACACCAGTCAAAAATTAACTTAAATAAAATACCAAAAGGTATTTCTATAAACAAACACACACACCCTAACAGGGAGGGATGGGATGGGTAAAGTTTGACTAAAATAAATTAGAAAAGACAGGGATTTTCTGTCACAAAAGTAAATAATTAACTAATAACTAATAATTAAGGGTTTTAAGAAAAGGGCTTAAATATCCAAAAAGTGAATCACTTACCAGGAGCTGGTAAAAGGAGGACCTCATAAGCGAAGCGGCAAACGAGATCTGGGTACTTACCGCCTTGCATCATGGGATATGGGGCTGCCTCGAGCTGGTAAAAGTGACTCTCGAGCTTAGCAAGTGCCGAGTCGGAGCCGAGGGATCGGCTCCGAACCCATCAAGCAAGAATGAAGGCGAGATTGACAACTTAACATTCCATTTTTCTCTTGTAATGCAGTACCAGTTTCTTGAAAATAAGGTTAGCTTTCCGCCTAAGGGTGCTTCTAGTTGTTCCCTGGTAGGCGGTGCCACCGCCAAGTCACTGTGATTGAGTTGTTGTAGTGGTGGTGGCTGTATCCGTGCCTCGTTGGTTGTTACCCTGCCACTGGCGACCCCTGTAGGCACCCCTGGATTGGTTTCTGCCTCTAGAGCGCCTATTCCTGCCTCTTTGTGCCTTAGAGGAGTCCGGAAAGGACCAATTCTTGGAGGGCCAGTTCCTGCTAAACCTTGGAGGTTGAACTTGTAAGAAATCTTTCACTGTTTGCAGAGATTTTGCTTTCTCTTCCATCTTTTTTAGTACCTGCTGTGCAGGGGAACCAAATAAATTGACCTTGTCCATAGGTGCATCCAAAAGCTTAGATATGACATGGTCTGGTAATGCCTGTTCTTTCAACCATGCATGCCTCCTGATAACTGTGCCAGTCATGGCTGATCTAAAGGAAGCCTCCAGTGCATCATAGCCACATTTTAAAGAATGGTTACTAACCTGCTGTATGTTATGTACCATTTCTTGAACATACTTTTTATCTAAAGATTCTTCAGAGGACAGCTTTTTAGTCAACTGGTCAAGCATAAACTCTTGATATTGAATCATATGAAATTGGCAGTTCAAAGCTCTAGCTGACAAAGTAGCAGAGGTGTAAACTTTTTTACCCCATCTCTCTAAGGATCTGGATTCCCTTTCAGAGGGGAGGGGTTTTTTAGAAGAAGTAGCTGCTACAGCTTTAGGACCCTGGGAGATAGTCTCTGGATCTGCAAAAGGCTAAGTGGTGATGAGTGTCCGGGACCCTGTAGTACCTATCGGGCTTAGCAGGAGCCGGAGGTAAAAATCAGGAGTAGTGCAAGCATCATTAAATGCATCATCAACAACAGAAAGAACTGGGGGTATAGCTAAAGGCCTATGCTGTGGCAAATGTAGAAAGGTCCTAAGCCTTTTTCTAGAGTCTGAGAAATCTTGGCCCTGCCACTGAAATTGTTCCCTCATAGCATGCAAGGTTTCCCCAAAGGAAAATTCCTCAGGAGGAGAGGCTGAAGGGATGGACTCCTCAGCATCAGAGTCTTCGTAAGGAGAAAAAGAAGCCTCAGGAGGGCCTGTATGTTCTGAGTCATCAGAGGAATCATCTGTGGATACTGGCTCAGGGGGCTCTGCTCTTGGCCTCTTGTCTGGAGGAGGGAGAGAGGCCCTGTCTGGGTGAGGCTGGGCTCCACGAATTAAAGAGATGAGATCCTCAGCCAAAGAAAGCATATGGGAGCTGGTGCTGGGCCTGTGAGAGGGGGGCTTGGCAGGCACAGGTTTTGATGCTTTGGCTGCTTTAGCCCTGGCAAAGGAATTAATAGACATAGCTGGAGGAGGCCTAGCAGCTCCACGTGCAGGGGTTGAAATATCCAGGGGAATGGTGTCTGATAAATCCTGTGAAACCGCAACAGAAGGTTGGATTTCAGAAGCCGTTTCTACCAGGTTAGAAGAGGCCTCGGTAGAAGGCATGTTATCGGCTGAAGAAAGAACCGCTTGCTCGGTTTCGGCCGAAACAGAGACACTCGTGGTTTGCTTAACCGCGGTTTCAGCCGAAACCGCGACCGAAAGTGTCGGTCCTTTTCTTTGCGTTTTTTGGTTATTTGCGTAGTCGGAGGATCCGACGGCATAATGTAGGCAAAATCGGAGCCGAAAAATCTGTTCAGCAAAGTCTGACCGACGTCTAAGCGTCCGTCGGTTAAAAAAAGCACAGGCTAGACAAGCTGCTACGTCGTGGTCTGGGCCTAAGCAATGTATGCAATAGGAGTGGAAATCTTTATGAGGTATTTTATTAACTTTCTCTGACAACGGCTGAGGCAAGAAAGAGTCCCCAACGGGGTACTTAGCTTTATAGAAGTCTTCGAAGTAGTATTCGGTAGTAATAATCTCTGGATCTGACCGACCGGCACTTGCGAACAGCTTCTGCTTCGGGCGCCACGCGGCAAGATAGACTAAGGAAAATGGCGTCGGCTGATGCCTTTATACCCAAATAACTGCCGCAATGACGTCGGGTGAAGTGCGACACCAGCCGAAGCCAGACCCAGACTTTGGAATCCGGCCGACCGAGGGGCTGCCTGACGACAGGACAACCCATTTGTAAAGACTGCAGATGCATCCTTGAAGGACATCGTATACTTTACAAAAGCCGCAAACAGACAAATTCTGTACCTTTATCACAGTATGACATAAAAAGTAAATTCAAACAATCAAAGCTCACTCCAAAGGGTACAGCAGAAAAGCAGGCAGAACACAGCAGCTGAAGGCCCAGGCTTCACCATGCCAGTCCATATCCGTGTTTGCTACTGCTACCTCAGCCTTATAGTCAGAGCAGGAGCAAAGAAAGCATTTCTTATGAGAGCCCAAGTTTTTTTTTTTTTTAATGCCTACTTACTGCTTGACAATATGTCAACGAAAGGAAAAAAAATCAATGATTATTAAGTGATGAATACTGGAAAAAAATAAAGAAATAGCTTTCTATCACATCTCAAGCCATTTTCAATCATGAAAGACCTTTAATTTCCTGATCAGGGAAGCCTATACAAGTAGGCTTCTTCTACAAAGTAGATCACTAGTTTGGTTAAATGCCCTACATGCAACTGGAGATGCTGCATTTGTCTGAGTACTACTTTCCAAAGAAGGCAAGAGAAAAAAATGTACTTACTGCAGTATCCTTGTAGTTCAGGTTGATGACTAGTCCAAAAGGACGACCTCCCATAGGTTCTGCTGGGATGAAGGAATACTCAAAGGTGGCCTGTCTCTGGGGTTGTACCAAGGTATTAAGCTGAAGAGCAGTGAAATTCTGGATGTAGAATTGGTAGTCCTGAGGATAGCGGAAGGAGGCATCCAGAGACTCTACAACAAAATCTTCGCTGCCTTTATTAGTGAAGCCAACTAAGAACTTCACAATGTTATTGGCTGGGAAATCTAAAATCAAACAAGAAAGGTACAAAACGGAAAGAATATTTTACAAAATTAAGACTCAAATGCAAAAAATACCTTAAATACATGACTATGCTAGTCACAGAAAACATTTGCCAGGAGGCTACATGCACAAATACACAATTTATAACCTCAAAATAAACACTTTGTTCTTTTACTTAAACATTTATCCTTTACACAAACATTCATCCTTTACACAGACAGAATTACTAACATTTCATCCATGACGTACTTGTTTTAGATTAGCTCAGCTGGCATTTACCACTGCCAAGAAAGCACTTCACAGTATACAGAAATCATCAAGACATTGGTGTGCATTTTTGAAGCTATACATAGAAAAGCAGAGCAATTAAAAGCATTCTCATTTTTCAATATCAACAAGCTTTGTGATATATAGTGCCTCAAGTGATAGAATTAAGATGAAAAAAAGAAAGAAATTCACCTGTGAATGCAATTTAGCTACAACATTTTTACCTGTGAATGTGACTGGAAATATCTGGATTTATTTATATTCCAGCAATACTGAACACTTTTCCACTCTGAAGACAGTCTATCTGGCTTTGTATTTACAAAGCAGAGTACTTATTTGTTAAGAGTTTGTTCCCTCTACATATGATGCAAAAATTGGTATGTTTATTTATCCTCTGTTACTGCTAAACTTCACCAAAACGGTGCTGTCCCTACATACTCTACTGTGTAATTATGCCACCAGTGATTCTCGTGCGCACGCACACCCACACTCACTATAAAATTTTCCAACAGTAGGTTTTCTTGCCTCCATTAGTATCTGCTGTATGTCTTCAGTAAACAGCTGCCTAAAACGTTATGCAGTCAGTTGAAGTTGTTTGGAGTCTGGATGTATCAAACCCCTGCTCTTGCGAGTAAATCCAGTCTGTAAGGAGGTGTGTGGAAAACTTCTGCTGGTCAGTCCCCAAAAAGGAGGAACACTGCTGCCTGGGCCACAATGATCTTTACAGATTCCTAAAGAATCTTCAGAAGTATCCTGGATACCAATGAAAAGGGTGAAAGTGTACAGGGACATTCCTGTGCAAGGAAACGAAAAGGCATTAGTGTTCCAGGTCTTCTTGCATGCAGTCCTGGAGCAGAATTTTGCCAGTACAGGTCCGAGAACTCCCCACAGATGGATCAACTCATTAAATACCCCCCAACCTACTTTCCATTCTTGAGAGTCTGCCTTTGTCCTGCTCAGTCTGCCACAAAATTTTTCTCTGACAAAGTAAGACGCCTGCAGAGTGCTGTAAAGCTACATTCCATGCTAACATGACTAGTCTGTACAGGGGGGAAAGATCTGTCTTCACCTTTGCTTGCTCAATGACAGCTACTATATTTTATGTTTTTGTGCTTTGGCCAGTCGTTACACTACCAAAGACTCTGCACTCCTACCCCTTGAAATTCCTGTCCAACAAATGTCCGAGGTGACAACTGTGACAGACTGCTTTGGAACCAGAGGGTAGACATGGATTAGGGGATATTAGTGTTTTACAAGTGATTTCTCTTCACAAATCCCAGAAGTGGACTGTGACAAGATGATGGGTGTTTGTGCTGGGACCAAAGACATTTCAGATACCACTGTATCTTTCTCTTGTGGAGTCTTGCAAGAGGTATCATGAGAATCACGGATGCCATGAGACCCAAAATTCTGAGGCAGTACCCTTGCAGTGACTGAAGTCTTCAGTGAAAAAATCCCAGAATAGGTCTTAATATAGGTCTATTTTTTCTCCTGTAGAAGATGAGCTCTTTATAATGGTGTGCCACTGTGTGAAGGAATACAAACATCTGAATGTTCCTTTGAAATCTTAGCCTGCGTCAGTGCTCTCATCCAAATGAGACGCTGACACTTTGAAAGACTCTGTAAAGATAACCAAGTCATCTAAACATAGAAAAATGTAGACACACTGTAGCCTTCCATGGGCTATGATGGAATCAAGAAACGTGAACATTCCTGGAGGAGTGAATAGTCGAAGGAGTAAGCCAGAAAACTGATAAGGTTGTGTGTGTCTGGATCACATTAAAAAAAAAAAAGCCTGAAATCTGGATGACTAGGAATCTGATAAGCATTTGTGAAATTTAATGTTACGAATGTCAAATGAAGAAGGGGCAACAAGTTGTGAAGTGAAAGCATTTTGAACTTGGACACCATCAGAGATTGGCTTCGGAAAGAAATACCCAAACTGGTCTCAAAGCATTTTATTTTGTTGGCATTAAAAACACTCTCGAATAAAATCCCTTTCCCAATTGGGAAGGATAAACTACCTTAATTACTCCTCGTGACAGCATGTACTGTATGACAAGAAGAAAACTAAGGTTTTGTCTGGTGGACATGGAGGCATTTCTTTCCTCTGACATATGTAGCCTTGCTGAATCAGCCTCAGAATCCATTTGTCTTAATTTGTTGCTAGAGAGAAACAAATATTCATACTTTGTTGCTAGAGAGAAACAAATATTCATACTTTCTGGAAGCCATAAGGGATTGCTGGAGGGACAAGGAACCCTTATATAGTCATTTTGCTTTATCTGACTGTCCTCTGTTCTGGGAGGCGCCTGTCTTTTTTGCAACCCCCCTGCTATTGCTTTGTAAACATTAGCTTATCAGTATTCTGGCAAGACTGTATTTTTGTTTTGCCAAAACTGGTCAAGGGAGCAGGAAAATCTCTTAGAAAATGTGGAGGGCGGCCAAAAAATTGGCAAGATTCCCTGAATCAGCTTACCTCTTTTTTTTTGTTAATCTCTGTAGCAAAGGAGCCAAAATTAGAAGTTATATACTTACCATAACTGGTATCTGTGTTGTTCATTTTCATTCTTCCTCACTACTGGGTTCATGGATCAGACCCTCTGATCCGAGGCTGCCACATTTTTCCAGATAAAGAAAACAGTAAAGGCAGAAAAAAAAATCAAGAGGCTAAAACCAGGAAAATAAAGGTTCCTACAAATAAAATAGGAAGTTTAGGAGCCAACAGGTTGAGGGATGGCTGGGAGGGAAGGTGAGGAAGAATGAAAATGTGAAAATGGACAGCATAGATGCTAAGTTACGGTAAGTACGTAACTTCTAAATCTGATGTTGTCTTTTTCATTCTTCTTTATTGGGTCAGAGACCCCAGCTAGGTTATTCTTAGCTCAGGGAAAGATATGCCAGAGCACTGTCTAATCAAAAGACACACACTACTTCCGGAGACTATGTCCAATTAATAATGTGTCACACGGGTACGAGTCTGACCAAGTGGCTGCAGCACAAACATCAATGGACATTCTGGGAGAAGACGTAAGATGTAGCCACAGATCTTGCAGGATGGGCTTTAGAAGGGTGAGGCAAGTTCAACCTAGTTTTTGAATAAATCAGTGAAAAGTACAGTTTTGTACCTACCATAAATGTAGATGTTCGAAGATCCACATTGCTGCAGTCCTTACACTTGGGTAGTCCGCTGTCCTCGGTCGGCCCGAATATCAAAGTATAAGGCTGACGTCGGTCAAGGCGCATTTGACTGACATCAGGACGTCAGGGTACAAATGCGCATGACCGACGTCATATCCTCAGTCTTTTCTTGCCCCAGATGTCAGAAGACCCTAAAAATAAAGGTCAAAACCAAAAGACAGCAAACCAACCAACCAACCACCCTTGCACTAATTATATGTACAATATATACAATATACACAATATGTACAACCCAACCCACACAACCACCTCTAACTACAGAGGGAAGGAGGAGGTAAATTGACTGCAACAATGTGGATCTTCGAACATCTACATTTATGGTAGGTACAAAACTGTACTATGTTCTTCATCTCACATTGCTGCAGTCCTTACACTTGGGTAGAATCCCAAAGCAGAGGTAAGGGAGGATGGCTAACTACAAGGAAGCAGGAGCTGCCAAAATGCCCTGCAAAACAGCAGTGGCAAAACCAGCCCTGTATTTAGAGTAAAGTGGCAGGTGATAATGCCTAGAGAAAGTATGCACTGAACTCCAAGTAGCTGCCTCCAAAATATCCTTGGTTGCCACTCCTTAAAAAGCTGTTGAAGTGGCAGTAGCCCTAGTGGAATGAGGCCTAATCCCAGCTGGAATCTCCTTGCCATGATGGGAATAACAGAAAGCAATGCAAAACCCAATCCACTTAGAAATAGTTTGTTTTGACACAGGCTTGCCCTGAGAACTCAAAGCAAAAGAAACAAACAACTGCTGAGACTGCCTGAACCCTTTAGTTCTGTCCAAACAATAACGCAACTGCCTGTGTACATCTAAAGTGTGCAAAATCTTTTCCCCTTTATTTTGAGGATTTGCATAAAAGTAGGCAAATGAATAGTTTGGTTTAAAGCCACACTAGAAACCACCTTAGGCATAAAGGAAGGATTAGTACATAATGATACCCTATCCTTATGGAAAATCAAGAAAGGCTCAACCGCCATAAGGGCCTGCAATTCAGAAACCCTTCTTGCAGAGGTAATGGCCAACAAAAAAGCAGTCTTCCATGACAAATATTTCAACTCAGAAGTAGCTGCAGGCTCAAAAGGTTGTAGAGTGAGTTTCTCCAACACAAAATTGAGATCCCAAGCAGGAGTAGGAGCTCTGTGGGGTCTTATATTCTTTGCCCCTCTAAGAAATTGCTTGAACAAAGGATGAGAAAACAATGGTGGGTCGCAATCATAGTGAGTCGAAATTGCTGCAGCATGAACTTTAATAGAAGAGAAAGACAAACCTTTGTCTAGTAATTCAGTAAGATATTGAAGAGCCACACACAAATTAGGCTCAGAAACATCAAAATCTTTTGCTGCACTCCAAAATAAAAATCTCTTCCATTTGTTCTGACACTTTCCTTGTACTAGGCCTTCTAGCTTCCAAAATAACATTCAAAACTTGCTGAGGAAGTGGAGGCCCACTATGGTTCAAAACAGAATATGCCAGGCTGTTAGGTGCAGAGAGTGAAGCTTGACATTGAGCAAATGGCTGTCCTCCTGTGGCAACAGGTGTGGAATCAAGGCAAAGGCCATGGAGGCTTCCGCATCAGACTTCTCAGTAATGGGTACCAGTGCTGTCGAGGCCAATCCGGAGCTATTAAAATCATCCTTGGCTTGTCCTGTCTGACCTTCAGAAGTACCTTTGGGAGGAGAGGCAGAGGTGGAAAGGCATACACATGAAGATTGCTCCAATTGAAAGAAAGAGCATCCACTCTCCAAGCTGTGGGATGAAACCTTTCGTGCAAAACTTTGGCAGCTGATGGTTTAGTGGAGAAGCGAACAGATCTATGTCTGGAGTTCCCCATGACACTGTCAAATTCTGAAATACATGAGGATCCAATTTCCACTCGTGGGGATCCATAATTCGTCTGCTCAACACATCTGCTAAGGAGTTCTGTGCTCCTGGCAGAAACCTTGCCTGAAGATTGAGCTGTAAACTGAGAGCAGTCTCCCACAAAATCATTGCTTGCCTGCATAGAGGATAAGAATGCGTTCCCCCTTGCTTGTTGATGTACCACATGACAGTTGTGTTGTCTGTTTGATTAGAATCAACACATGCCCTGGAAGAAGTAATTCCTTGAAAGCTATTAATGCAAACTGGACTGCTAACATCTCCTTCATGTTGATATGTAGATGTTGTAGTCTGGCAGGCCACTTGTCTTGTATCCACTTTCCATTTAGATGAGCTCCCCAAGCTTTGTCTGAGGCATCTGTCGTTAAAATCTGACTCGCCTCTGGCCGGGTCACAGAGAGTCCCTTGTTTAGGTGACATTCCTGAGCCCACCACAAAAATTCCTTTTGAATGCAAGGTATTATTTGAATGACAGTGTCCAGATCCTGGCAGTGCTGTGTCCATACATTTTGAGATACCATTGTAGCTTCCTCATATGCAGTTTGGCATTGGGAAGCACCAGAATACAAGATGCCATGAACCCTAAGGCTTGAAGGACTGTCCTTGCAGTCAGCCCGGACTGATGAGATAGTTGATGGAAGTAAAGGGATAGACTCTTTGTTTGTCCGGGGTTAAAAAGGCCATCTGGGATGCTGTATTCAGTCTCACACCCAGAAAGCACATGTCCTGAGAGGGTACTAGACTGGACTTTATTTCGTTCACAGAATACCCCAGGCATCTTAGCGCTGCTATCACATACTCCAAATGATGAAGAAGCTCTTCCCTTCCTTGAGCCAGAATCAGGCAGTCATCCAAATAAGGATAGATCTGTATTCCTTTTAGCCTGAAGAAAGCTATCACTGGAGCCAGAACTTTCGTGAACACTCTGGGCGCAGTAGATAAGCTAAAGGGCAATGCAGAGAACTGATAGTGAGAAGTCCCAGCTCGAAAACGCAGATACTTCCTGCAACTTAGTCTGATAGGAACATGAAGGTAGGCCTCCTTGAGATCCAAAGTTACCATCCAATGATCTTTGCCCAGCAGATACAAAAGCTGCTGCAACGTCAACATTTTGAACTTGGGAATGTCCAGATAAGTGTTGAGGATAGATAAATCCAAAATTGGTCTCCACGCGTTCCCCTTCTTTGGTACCAGGAACAGGCGAGAATAAAATCCTAGGCCCACTTCTGGCATCGGGACCGGCTGTATGGCCCCTATTTGGAGCAACAGAGAAACTTGCTTGTGAGCCTCTATTCTTTGTTGAGGAGGAACGTCTGGCATGCCTTTGAAAGGAGGCAAGGTATGGAAATAAAACCTGTAGCCGTGGTGTATGATATCCAATACCCATCTGTCTTGGGTAATTAAACTCCAATTTTCTTTGAAAAGTGCTAACCTTCCTCCCAAAGGTGCTGCCGGACGAGAAGACTCTGGCAGCTGAAAAGGTAGGTCATTGGGTCTGTTTACGAAAGGACTGACCCCTGCCCTCACCCGAAGACTGTGCAGGAGAACTCCCTGTTCTAGGCCTGAAAGAGCCCTGAGCTCTGCCCCTACCAGGTCTAGATCTACCCCTAGACTGGGAAGCATAAGAAGGATACGCCCACCCCTTAGTAGGCCAATTTCTACTAAACTTTGGAGGCTGGACCTGCAAAAAATCTTTAACAGTCTGCATAGACTTAGCCTTGTCTTCCATTTTCTTTAAAACTGCCTCAACAGGAGAACCAAACAAGGTATCAGATTGCAAAGGAGCATCTAAAATTTTCTTTAACATGGTCAGACAAATTCTGATCCCTCAGCCAGGCGTGTCTCCTAAGAACAAACCCAGTGGCAGCCACCCTGCAAGAGGCCTGTACAGCATCAAAACCACATTGCAAAGAATGCTTACCCACCTGTTCAGAAACATGTACTAAATCTTGCAACTCTTTGTTTCAATACCTTCTGCCAGAGCATCAACCTTAGCCTTCAATTGTGAAAGGAGATAGTTTTGGATATTTCAACATGTGAAACTGGCAATTCAAAGCCCTCATAGCAAGAGTGGAAGAAGTATAAACTTTTTTCCCCATCTGTCCAGAGCCCTGGCTTCCCTGTCAGAAGGTACAGGGTTTTAACAGAAGCCTTGACACCTTTGGGACCCTGAGAGAGAGTTTCTGGGTCTGCAGCAGGGTTTTTATAAATAAATTTATGAGAATCAGGAACCCTATAGTATCTGTCTGGCTTAATAGGAGATGAAGGCAAAGAGTCAGGAGACAGTCCGGACTCTGAAAATACATCTACAATATCTAAAACAGGATGAATAGCAAGGGGCCTGTGCTGAGGTAATAAAAGGAAGTCTCCGAGACTTTTCTTGTATTCTGAGTAATCTTGGCTCTCCCACTGGAAATGCTCCCTCGTAGTATGCAGGGTTTACCCAAAAGAATAATCCTCAGGAGGAGAGGCTGAAGGAATAGATTTTTCAGCATCAGTATCCTCATAGGGAGTAAGACAATATTCCTGGTCAGAAGAGGAATCAGAGGAAATGGAAACCTGATCTGAAGAAGCATAATCTATCTCTTGCCTAGGCCTCTTACCAGGTGGGGGATGGGAACCCCTGATCAAAGTAATTAGGTCTTCGGCCATTTTAAGCATCGGTTTTTTAGGCATGGAGGCCTGTCCAGGAGAATGCTGTACTTGTTTCTTTATCTTTAGAGCTGCTTTAGTCTTTGGCTTTGAAGCCGAAGTTGGTTTTACATATAACTGTGTAGGCCTGAAAACACCCTCAGAAGCCGGTGCCTGCTCAGCGGCTCCGGACCCATCTGAGGGAATAGTATCAGAGTGTCCAATACCTTGAGTTTCCAGCGGCCTAGTCGAATCCACGTGGAAGTCGGAAGCGGCCTGTGGCTCTGAGGTAGTGGGTGTCAAGGGCTGCGAAAGCGCCTCACTGAGAACCGGCGACAGGCCTAGCAGAAGCCTCTTTGTCAGTTTTCGACCTCGGATGCCTGTCCTTTTCTTTGCGCTTTTTATAAACTCCGGTAGTTGGTTGCTCCGATGGCATTATATAGTTAAATCTTCTGCCAAAATAATGAAATGCAAAATCGTACCAACGCTTAATAGTGCATTGGTTAAATCTAGCACAAAACCGAAAACTAGCAACGTTGTGGTCAGGGCCTAGGCAAGGAATACAGTAAGAATGAAAATCCTTATGAGGTATTCTCTTCCCATAAGAAATACAATTAACTTTTTCTAACATAGGTCTGCAGCAAGAAAAAAGAAGTTTCCCCAACGGGGTACTTAGCTTTAATGAAGACTTCGGATCTGAAATTCAGATTTGAAATCTCAGGAGTCTGCCGACTGGCACTTGCCAACTGCTTTTGCTTCGGGCACCGCGCGGCAAGAAAGACTGAAGAAAATGGCGTCAGCTGCATCTTTTATACCCCTGGCGCACTGACATCAGGGAGGAGCAGACAGCAGCCAACGCCGGACCTAGGCTTTGGAACCCGGGCCGACTGCGGGTAGCCTGCCAGCAGGATAACCCAACTGTAATGACTGCAACAGTGAAACACGATTAACATCTAGACCCTTCCTTGAAAAGAGAAGGATGGCCGAAATTGGCACAGAGAAAAGATTGATAATCTTTTTGAAAGCCCAAATGGTTTCCATTTGCTTTGGTACACTTTAGTAGAAACTTTTTGGGAAGCCAAAACTAGGTCTCGAACAGGGGAAGCAAGCCTGGACCTTTGTACAATTACTGGTATTGGAGATACCAAGTGGTCAGTTTGAGGGCGAGTAGAATGGGATGTCGATTCTCTGGTGGATGAGAGAGAGGAGGTCCTGTCTGGGCTCAAGAATACATGGGGATATTTCAAATAAGACCAGAGAAAGGGGAACCCTAGCAGACTAGGCCAGTACGGGGCAATGAGGATTACTACTCTTCACCCTTCTGCAGAAACTTTGGGATCAATGGCACAGGGGGATAGGCATAAAGGAGACTGGAGTGCCAAATGGAGGCTCCCCCACAGCGGGGATCAGAAGGAAGTACTTGCTGCACTTGTTTAGGGAAGAAGCAAAGGGGATGTTATGAAGTTGGACCCAAAGGCCAAAAAATCAGGTTTGCCACTGACCGACTGGAAGGACCACTCGTGAGGGATCAGAATGGACCTGCCTAGTTTGTCTGCTAGAACGCTGGTTTCCTCCAGTATGTCCTGCAACTAGAAAGCAGTCTGAATATTACACATTCCCAGACCCTCATGGCCTCTCACCGTAACTGGTATGAATGGGTTCCTCCTTGTTTGTCGCTATACCAGACTACTGACATGTTGGTGTGTACTGCATTCATCCAAAAGGAGATGAAAGGCTTACAATGTTAGACAAACTGCTTTCATCTCTAGGATGTTGATATGCAATCCGGAAGACCATGTGCCTTGGACTACCTTTCCCTAGAAATGCACCCCACCCTAGTTAGGAAGCATTCGTGGTCACTGTGGCTGTTGGGGGAGGAAGAAGGAACATAGCCTGCCAGGAACAGGGAGTCTGAATGAATCCAACACTGAAGTTGTCTGCAAATCATACTCAACTGCTGGTAAAGAACAGACCACTGAACAGCCAATGTCCACGGGAGGATGCACATAAAAAAAACCTTGCTAAGGGCACTAGGACGATGGCAGCTGACAAAGCCAAGAGCTTGAAGTATCAAAATAGGCAACGGAGATGGTACAGAAATGAATGTCCCATACTTTGTTTCTCAAGGATGTTATGCGATGAGCAGACAAGGAAGCTATCTGGTGCGTTGTATCCAGAAAGGCACAGATGAATTCCAACCTCTGAAGCAGGGAAAGGTAAGATTTGGTAAGATTTATAGTAATGCCCAAGGAGCTGAAGATATGGAGCAAATGGTCCCTGGCCTGAAGTAGTTGATACCGGGTTGGAGCAGTTAGATGCCAGTCATCCAAATATGTAAACACCTGGAATCCTTTAAGTCTCAGGTGAGCTACCACTACTGCCATGCATTTGGTAAACACCCTGGGGGCTGTGGTGAGTCCAAAGGGCAGACTTCTGAATTGGTAATGACTGGCTCCCAGCCTGAAGCGAGAATAACTTCTGGAGCATATATATATTTTGATGTGATAGCACACGCTCTGAAGGTCTATCTAGCATATCCAATTGTCTCTGCACAACAGTGGTATAATGGAGTGAACCATAAACATATGGAACTTTGACTTCTTTACATATTGATTTAGACTGCTCAGATCTAGAATGGATCTTAGGTCCTCCATTTTTTTGGCTCCAAAAAGAAGTACAAGTTCTAAATCCTCTTTGTTCGGATGGGACCTCCGGCATGACGCTTTTACAGCAATTTTTGAATTTCCAGTACTGCATGCTCCCTTTGACTGGATGGTATTTTGAAGAGTTTCTTGTGTTCCACTGGAGGTGGAAGGGAAAAGAGAATGTTCTAACCTCTGGATATTATGCTTGGCATCCAGGCATTTGTCAAATTGGTCCAGGCGTCTAGGGGCAGTGAACAATGACCCCCAACTACCTCCAGAGATAGACAATTGGGTAGCACTTGAGGGGCACTGATAGGGGTAGTCAGAGAAAGGTTCTCTGAAGCCCTGATTCTGTGGACCCCATCTGCCTCCAGGATGGCATCTACCACTGAAACGTCCTCCTCTGCCACTGAAGGGAGTCACTGCGTTGATACTGAAAAGACCCTTGACAGACTTTCAAATCAGTCTTCTTACCACCGCACCGATTTCTGGAAAAGGTGCACGGAGGGCTAGAAAACGTGATCCCAATGGCAGACAGGGTCTTTTCTTCCTGCTCCCTGTGGGTAAAATGTCTGACGGGCGGCCCAAAGAAGGAGGAGCCATCAAAAGAGGCATTGACAAAGGATGCCTTGAAAGGTTCCGCAAAGGCACAAAGCCCCAGCCAGCCATGTCTCCTGACTGAAATACCCAAGCCGGCTGCTCTTGAGGTGCCCTCCACTGAATGGGAGAGGAGCCTCATGGAAGAGTTGGTCACAGAAGCAAGACTAATCAACTGGGAAGAAACTTTCTTGAAGTCCTCATCTGACATGGTCTCTACAAGAGAGTTGGATAGCTCCTTGACCAGATTTCTCAGAAATAGAGTGAAATGTGGCAAGTAATTTGACAATCTCAACGCAAATGCAGTTGAAGCATCGATGCCCTTACCAAACCTGTCCATCACTCGAGACTCCCTGTTTGGAGGATGGACAGGGGAGCTCTGGTCAGCTACTTCCTTCTTCGTGGCTGTGACCAGAACAATGGCACCAACAAGAACATCTTTAGACCAATGAAGCTAGTCTTGGGGGGATGATTAATTTGTCCAGGTGTTTGGGGATTGGCTTGATAGTTTCCCGCCAGGCTTGGAAGGAGCCAAAGTCAAGGAGTTTATCTGCTGGGGGTAGGGTGGTTTGGGTCCCCCAAGACGTAGACAGGCCCATCCTGAAAGCCTCCAAAAATACAGTTTCCTCAGAGGAGGAGGAGGAGGTTGAGCCGACCAGCAACTTTTTTGCCTAAGAATCTCCAAGATGTCTCCAAAGGAAACATTTGGTGGTGATTGTGGGGCTCATTCTCCCTCAAAAATCTGAGTTTTCTTGGAGGAACCTTCTCTGTGGGGTGTTCAGGGCAGGTATCAGAAGAAAGGGGGACTTCCTCGGGGGGGGGGGGTTGGACTTGGAGGCTCCTCGAGGCAGACTGACCTTGGACAGAGATCATTAGCTGAGCACTCGGCTCCAGTGAAGGATGAAGGGGAGGATCAGAGGTAAAAGAGGTTGGTTCTTTGTGTACAGAGAAGGCCCCTTCCACAATCTGGAAAGCCAAACCCGGAGAACCCCTCCCTCAATCTCCCTCGAAGCTGAAACAGTTGATGAAGCAAGGGCTGGAACTCCTGATATGTGGTCTCCAGACACAATCTGACCAGAACTGCTGAGAACCGAAGCACAGAGAGGAAGAGATGTATCTGAGAAGGTTGGAATTGTACCCCTCCCCCTGGATCTGAAGCCGACATCACAGATCCAAGACCACTCTGATCAGGCGAAAATCTGAGCAGAGATGGTCAGGGTAGCAGGAGTCAAGGAAGGAAGCTTCCTCGGACCCAACGCCAACTCTCTCTGGTACCCAAGATCCTGGGACTCTAAAATTGCTTGTCAAATTGGAGAAAGTAGCAGGGACACACTGATCTGAATGGGGACACATGGATCTGAATGGGGACAGAGTTGACAACACCCACATCTGGATTAGAGCTTTGAGGAACCTCAACATCATCCTGTCCAACATTAGGCAGGTTTTCTAGAGGACCTAGAAGAGGCAAACGAGCAGGCCTGGGATGTCTGAATGGAGTTTGTAAAAGCTTCAACCGTACCATTGGGAAAACTGCACTGACAGAAAATTCCAGTGCTGGAGGATGACTTAGAGGAGGCAAGTAATGCAGGCCTCTGATTTCTGAATGGAGTTTGTAAAAGCTTCAAGTGTAGCATTGGGGAAACTGCCCTGATGGAAAATTCCAGTGCTGGAGTCCTAACACTTGGATCAGAGGTGTTTAGATAGGAGATACAAGAGACTGGCCTAGGAGAGGCAGTCACAGTAATAGTATCTGTTGAATCAGAGGAGCGCCTTGGATCTGACAGGGCAGACATGGGTCTTGAATCCGACAAGACCAGATCAGAGGTCTTTGCTGACTTTGCCAGAAGCTCTAAGGAAGCTCTCGAGGTCTTATGAGAGTGCTTTCTCAACTCCGATGACCCAGAATGCCTCATTGATGGGGTTTGAGCCCCTAATGAGGGTGAAAAAGCAGGCAACAGTCCTTTTAAGATAAGTGTATTCCTGCGATCAGCAATGGCCCGGGGATTAAATCCCTCAAAAATAATCTGATCTCAGGGTGGTCCAGACCTAAGCAATAAACTCACTTGCTGTGTGCATCAGAATGGGGGACTATACACCCACATTCCAAGCAGCGCTTAAAACCAGTTGGTTTATCAGACATGACAAAGATGCAAGATCACAACATACACACATGCACCTACAGACATGACAGTGCACACCACAAGAGCTGTGAAGGCAGAAAAAAAAAACTCAGTAAAAAATAGAAAGTGTAAAAAAAAAAAAAAAAAACAGGAAAGAAGAGAATGGAAGACAATACTGCCAACCACTGTGGGAGAAAATGCAGGAAGGAAGGATAAGGAAAAAAAAAAAGCAACAAACCACAGTCCCTAATGTCTGCAAAAACTGATGGGAATGGAGAAAAGGCTATGAAAGCTAAGCCACGATGCTTTGCCAGTGATGGCCTGCACCTGTCGCCCTTGGGATTCCGGATACTGGCTAAGGCTCTTGCCAACCCTATAGTGCCTTTTTAGGCAAGGTTCAAATAACAAGTTCACCATCTTAACAGGTACAAACAAGCAAAATCTGAGGGTAATGCTACTCAATGCTAGAAGTCTAAACCTGAAAATGCACTCACTCGAGGCACTCCTTAAAATGGAGAACATAGACATCTGTGCAGTGACAGAGACCTGGTTCAAGGGTCCAGTGAGCACCCCTGCATTACCAGACTAAAATTCATACCATACCTTTCAGCCACCTAACCTGGACTGAAACACTAAAGGCAGAGGTGTGGTCATATTAATTAAGGATATCCACACCTCCAGGCTAGTTGCTCAGCATAATGCATCCGAGATTAACTCTGGGCAAGACCGCAATCCAAAATTGTAGCTTGCTACAGATCCCCCACCATGCCCCAGGATTCCCATTACTCATTGCTTGATACACTGGAAAATATTAGGGTACAACCTAACTCCCTAATAATGGGAGATTACAACTACCCTACCATTAACTGGGAAAACTACTCATGTACCAACTTTTTTGCTCAATGTTTTCTGGAATTTATAAATTACAATGCCTTGCATCAACTTCTTCACACCCCCACCAGGGGCAGCAATATCCTAGACCTGGTCATTACCAACATGGGAGACCAATGTTCCACACCAGAGGTCAATTCCTCGTTGGTCAGATCAGACCACACGCAAATCACCCTAGACATCCAATTTTATACCCCAGGCGCTCTGACGTCGGGGAGGGGGAGACGTCAGCCGACGCCGGACCCAGACTTTGGAATCCGGCCGACCGAAGGGCTGCCTGAGGCAGGACAACCCATATGTGATGACTGCAGATGCATCCTTGAAGGACATCCACATCCCGCCCCCACCCTCCATTAGGGAAACCATCATAAAAAAATTTCTCTAAAGCCAACTTCACGCTTCTTAAGATGAGGCAAACTTCATGACACCCATGCAGACGGACAGTAGAGATACAAATGCTGAATCCTACACAAATGTACCTTACATGCACTTGCAAGAGTGCATGGATCGTGCTATCCCTTACAGAACCAAGATGCTATCCTCCAATGAAAGGAAGCCAATTTGGTGGTCCCCTGCCATAAACAAACTCTACAACAGAAGAAAGAAACTGCTGCAAAAAGAAGTAAAATCCCATGATTGGAGGAACTCCCTGGTCAGCCTCAGTAAGAAGCGGAGATTCCTCAAAATCCTCCAAAGCTAGTTATGAAAACAAAATCACCACTGTTTCTAAAGACAACCACAAAGCATTCTACAGTTATGTCAAAAAATCTCAATGGCAACACTCAGATCTGCTCTGAGTTACAGAACAATGGCACTAAATATACAGAACCAACTGATATTGCCAACATCCTGGCAGATAGGTTCAGTGCTAACTTTACTCCCCTCTCACCCCCTAAAGGGCCCATATCTATAAAGTACAGTTGTGTACCTACCATAAATGTAGATGACAGAGTGTATTCACTGTTGCAGTCATTACTCTTGGGTTATCCCTGCTGGCAGACTACCCTCAGTCGGCCAGAATTCCAAAGTCTAGGTCCGGCGTCTGTTGCTGTTGCCTCTTCCCCGACGTCAGTGCGCCAGGGGTACAAAAGATGCAGCAGATGCCATTTTCTTCAGGTTTTTCTTGCCCCAGATGTCAGGTGCCCTCAAATTGGTAGGCTGAAAATATGCCAATAAAAATGCATGCACAAAAATAACATTTTCTTCATCTACAAGCAAATACACCAAATAGGTTGTGTAGGATAGAGAAGAGCAGATAAGTCCCAGCAAAGAAAAGGGGGATGGAGGGTGGGTAACCTGGACTTAAACAGTGAATATACTAACATGTACATTTATGGTAGGTACACAACTGTACTGTGTTCATCGTGTTTCACTGTTGCAGTCATTACTCTTGGGTTGAATCCCAAAGCTGAGGATGGGTGGCCGGGCTAAAGAGGATTAGGAGAGGCTATGAGGCCCCGCAGAACTGCAGTGGCAAAGCCTGCTCTGGACTTAAGAGTAAAGAGGTAAGTGGTAGTGCTTTGTGAAGGTGTGCACTGAACTCCAAGTTGCAGCCTTTAAGATATCTTTGGTTGGTACTCCTCTGAGAAAGGCTGGTGAAGTGACTGCTGCTCTGGTGGAATGAGGCCTAATGCCCTTAGGCACCGATTTGCCATGTTGAAAATAGCAGAAGCGGATGCAATGGCCTACCCATTTAGAAATAGTTTGTTTTGAGATAGCCTTTCCTTGTGATCCTGCAGCATATGACACTAGAAGTTGCTCAGTCTTTCTGAAAGCTTCAGTTCTGTCCAAGTAGAAGCGTAAAGTACAGTTTTGTACCTACCATAAATGTAGATGTTCGAGTGGTTATGTTGCTACAGTCATCACACTTGGGTTATCCTGCAGTCAGGCAGTCCCGCAGTCGGCCTGAATTCCAAAGCCTTGGTCCGGCGTCGGTCGTCGTCGCTTCTTCCCTGACGTCAGTGTGGCAGGGGTATAAAAGAGGCAGCCGACGCCATTTTCTTCAGTTTTTCTTGCCCCAGATGTCAGGTGCCCCAAACTAAGAAGGCAAAATAAGAAGCTTGCAAAACATACCTTAGTGCAAAGCAATGGTACTAGTTTGTAAGCAAATACACCATATAGACATGCATCCCAAAGGTTGAAGTACATGGAGGAATAAGAAAAGCCTCGTTAGGTAGAGGGGATGGAAGGAGGGTAACCTGGACTGCAGCAGCATAACCACTCTAACATCTACATTTATGGTAGGTACAAAACTGTACTATGTTCATCGTGCTATGCTGCTGCAGTCATCACACTTGGGTAGAGTCCCAAAGCTATGGTTGGGTGGTAGGAGCTAAACTGGGTTAGGTGCAGCTAAGATGCCCTGCAGAACTGCAGTGGCAAACCCAGCTCTGGTTTTTGAGTACAGAGGAAGGTGGTAATGCTTGGTGAAGGTGTGCACTGAACTCCAGGTAGCTGCCTCCAGAATGTCCTTTGTTGGGACTCCTCGGAGGAAGGCTGCTGAGGTTGCTGTAGTCCTGGTGGAGTGACACCTAATACTAGCAGGCACTGCTTTCCCGTGGTGTGAGTAGCAAAAGCGGATGCAATGTGCTATCCATTTGGAGATGGTCTGTTTTAATAGAGCCTTTCCTTCTGAGCCTGGTGCATAGGATACAAGGAGTTGGTCAGATTTTCTGAAGGCCTTTGTCCTGTCCAAGTAGTAACATAACTGTCTGTGAATGTCCAAAGAGTGAAGGAGTCTCTCCTTTATTCTGTGGGTTTGGATAAAAGGTGGGCAAGTGTATGGTCTGATTGAGAGCCACACTGGATACTACCTTTGGCATGAAGGAAGGGTTGGTGCGTAAAGAAACTCTGTCCTGATGGAAAACGATGAAGGGTTCCACTGCCATAAGTGCCTGCAGTTCTGAGACTCTGCGTGCTGAGGTGATAGCCAGCAGCAGGGGCAGTCTTCCATGACAAGTATTGAAGCTCTGCTGAAAAGGCTGGTTCGAAAGGAGGAAGTGTTAACTTTTCCAGAACAAAATTTAGGTCAAGTTGAAATAGGTGGATTTCTGGGGGGTCTTATATTTTTTGCCCTTCTGAGAAACTGCCTTAGTAAAGGATGAGAGAAAATGGTAGGAACCGTATCATATTGAGCTGAAACGGCTGAAGCATGGATCTTGATGGATAAGAAAGAAAGGCCTTTGTGTAGCATCTCAGTTAGATACTGGAGTATGTGCGGAATATTTGGGATGCCAGGATTTAGGCTTCTGGCCTGGTTCCATACACAAAATCTTTTCCATTTGTCCGAGTAAGTTTTTCTGGAGCTGGGCCTCCTGGCCTCCAAAATGACATTCTGGACATCCTTTGAGAGAAGTGTTGTTTGATAATTTAAGGTATTTTCCATGCAGCTAGATTTAAGGTCCTTAGCTGACTGAAGGATCTGAGAGTTTTGTTGGGTTAACAGCAGAGGGAATTGAGGTAAGATCCATGGAGGGCTGCGAGTCAAGTTTCGTAGTAGTGGGTACCAGTGTTGACTTGGCCAGTCTGGGGCAATGAGGATCATCTCCGGTCTCTCTGATCTGGTTTTCAGTAATACCTGGGTGAGTAGAGGCAGAGGTGGGAAGGCGTAGACTGACAATGCTGTCCAACTGAATGATAGGGCATCCACTTTCCAGGCCAGGGGATGGTAAGTCCTTGTGTAAAATTTTTGTAGCTGGCAATTGTTGGTTGAGGCAAACAGATCTATGTCTGGTGTTCCCCACCTTTGAGTTATCATTGAGAATACTTGTGAGTGTAGTCTCCACTCGTGAGGGTCTGTCAAATTTCTACTTAATTTGTCTGCCAAAATGTTTTCTTTTCCTGGCAGGAATTGTGCTTGCAGTTGTACTTGGTAAGTTAATGCTGTGTTCCACAAGTCCATTGCCTGTCTGCATAGTGGGTAGGAGTGCATCCCTCTTTGTTTGCTTATGTACCACATAACTGTGGTGTTGTCCGTTCTTATTAGAAGTTGTCCTGGATGCAAAAGGTCCTTGAAGGCTGTTTTTACAGCTAGCATCTCCTTTTGATTGATGTGTAGTTGCCTTTGGTTTGCAGACCATTTGCCCTGTATGCATTGTCCTGCCATGTGTGCACCCCAGGCGTAGTCTGATGAATCTGTTGTCAAGGTTTGGTCTGGTGGAGGTGAGGCAAAAGGAAGGCCCTTGTTTGCTTGGCATGCTTCAGCCCACCATAGAAATTCTTTTTGAAGGCAGGGAATGAGAGTTATAGTCGCTTCGAGGCGGTGTCTGTGTTGGGACCATACACTTTTTAGGTACCATTGTAGTTCTCATATGCAGCCTTGCTTATGCAATTAGTTGAATGCAGGATGCCATGTACCCCAGTGCCTGCAGGAATTTCCTTGCAGTGAGCTGGGTAGAAGTTGCCATATTTTTGAAGTACTGAGCCAGTTGTTTTTGCTCGTCTGGCGTGAGGTAAGCCATCTGGGCCATTGTATTCAAGCTGGCACCCAGGAAAATTATTTCTTGGGAGGGTATTAAGTTTTGACTTCTTTTTGTTTACCGTGTATCCTAGGCAACTTAGCAACTTTGTTACAAATGCCAGATGCTGTAGTAGGATGTCTTTGCTGTCCGCTTGGATCAGGCAATAGTCCAGATATGGATAAATTTGTATTCCTCGCTGTCTGCAGTATGCAATTACAGATGTCAGGCATTTCGTGAATACTCTGGGTGCAGTAGATAAGCCAAAGGTCAATGCAGAGAATTGATAATGCGTTGTGCCTGCCAAAAATCTGAGGTATCTTCTGCAATCTTGTCTGATAGGGACATGCAGGTATGCCTCTTGGAGGTCCAACGTTACCAGCCAAGACTCTTTGCCCAGCAAAGGAAGAAGCTGCTGTAGTGTGAGCATTTTGAATTTGGGAATGTCCAGGTACATGTTTAGAATTGAAAGGTCTAAGATGGATCTCCAGGCTTTGTCCTTTCTTGGTACTAGAAACAGTCTTGAGTAAAATCCTTGACCTTGTTCTTTTGCAGGTACCTTTTGAATTGCTTTCATGTTCACGAGAGCTGAAATTTGCTTTTGTGCCTCTTGTCCATTGGTTTGTTGGCAGATTTGGCATGCCTCTCATCTGTGGTAAAGTGTGAAAATGAAATCTGTAGCCTCGGGTAATAATATCCAGAACCCATTTGTCCTTTGTTATGATGTGCCAATTTTGTGGGAAAAGAGCCAGTTTTCCTCCTAGAGGTACTGCCTGGGCAATTTTGCTTGGCAGGCGAAGAGGAAAGTCATCGAGTTTGTTTTCTGAAGGGTTGAGATCTGTCGTCTCCCCCTCTGAGTTGTTGTCTGCCATTGTCTAGGCCTGAAGGTACCCTGTGTGCCTGGCCTCTGCCTCTAGGGCGTCTGTACCTGCCCCTTTGGGGTCTGTCTGAAGCAGGAAAGGACCAGTTTTTTGAAGGCCAGTTTCTGCTGAAGCGAGGAGGTTGTACCTGTAAAAAATCTTTAACTGTTTGCATTGATTTTGCCTTTTCTTCCATCTTCTTTAAAACGTCCTCTGCTTTGACACCAAATAACGCATCCTTTTGCAGTGGAGCATCCAGTAACTTTGCTTTGACATGTTCTGGTAAGGTCTGCTCTTTTAGCCAAGCATGTCTACATATTACAGACCCTGTGACTGCTGCTCTACATGAGGCCTCCAAAGAATCAAAACCACACTGCAAGGTATGTTTTCCCACTTGTTCTGCTGCATGCAACAAATCTTGCATCCCTTTGAAATCTAGTTGATCTGTTTGAGGTATCATTTTCTGTTTTAACTGAGTAAGCAAGTACTGCTGGTATTTAATCATGTGGAATTGGCAGTTTAATGCCCTCATGGCCAAAGTGGCAGAGGTATACACTTTTTCCCCCATCTTTCTAATGCCCTGGAATCTCTTTCCGCAGGTAGTGGATTCTTAGCAGTAGAGGCCTTAACCCCTTTGGGACACTGGGAAATGGTTTCTGGGTCTGCAGCAGGGCTTTTATATAAAAACTTGTGAGAGTCAGGGACTTGATAGTATCTGTCTGGTTTAGGTGGTGCTGGAGGTAAGGAATATGGATTTAGACTGGATTCAGTGTAGACATCATCCAGAATGTCCAAAACAGGAGGAATGGCTAGGGGTCTATGCTGAGGCAAAAGAGGAAACTCACGGAGTCTTTTCTTGGAGTCAGAGTAATCTTGTCCTTCCCAGTGGAAATGCTCTCTCATGGTGTGCAGGGTTTCCCCAAAAGAGAAGTCTTCAGGGGGGGAACAGAGGGAATAGACTCCCAGCATCTGAGTCTTCATAGAGGGAAGGGGTAATCCTGTTCCTCAGAGTCTGATGAGGAAATGGATTCCCGATCGGAAGGATGTAAATCTTCCTCCAGTCTAGGCCTTTTGTCAGGAGGGGGCTGGGAACCTCTGATAAGGGTAATCGGGTCCTCCGCCATTTTGTGCATCTGTTTTTTAGGCATAGGGCCCTGTATGGGAGTCTGTGGACCCGGTTTCTTAACCTTTGGAAGCTTAGCGTATGACTTAACGGAAAGAGTCGTCGGTTTAAAGACGCCTTCTGAAACCGAAGGCCTGTCCATAGTCTCCGGATTGCTGCCAAGGCTGGCGTCCGCGAGTTGAGGAGGAACCGGTTCCAGTGGCCCAGTAGATTCTGATTGAGAGGTAGTCGTATTTTCTAAATCTGCGGGAGTCAGGGGGCTGCGTAGGCACCTCACTGAATACCGAAGATCCGGCGGCAGGCCTAACCGAGACCTCAGTACCTGGTATAGGTCTAGGCTGCCGGTCTTTGTCCTTGCGTTTTTTAAACATAACAAAACTAGGAATGCTGCAAGCACAGAAAACTCCACAAACGAACCAGCAAGCAGTCAGGGAAACCAGCAGGAAGACGCCAACTGACTATAAGGAGAACAAACCCACGAGCAAAGCAACAAAGCCGTACTCCTTAAAATTCAAACTTTTTTATTAACATATCAAAACTGTACTACAGTTTTCGTTGTAAAAAGTTTGAATTTCATAAGGTGAAGTTGGCTTTGTTGCTTTGCTCGCGGGTTTGTTCTCCTTATAGTCAGTTGGCGTCTTCCTGCTGGTTTCCCTGCCTGCTTGCTGGTTCGTTTGTGGAGTTTTCCGTTTTTTAAACATAGCGGTAGTCGGAGGTTCCGACGACATAATGTAGTTGAATTTTCTGCCAAAATAATGTCGGGCGGTATCAGTCCGACGCTTAACAGTGCGTTTATTGAACCTAGCACAAAACCGACAACCAGAAACATCGCAGTCTGGGCCTAGGCAAGGAATACAATAAGAATGAAAATCCTTATGAGGTATTTGCTTCCCACAAGAAATACAATTATTAACTTTGTCCGACATCGGTCTGAGGCAAGAAAAGTTTGCCCAACGGGGTACTTAGCTTTATAGAAGACTTCGGTTGAAATTCTGTTCGAAAATCTCAGGAGCTGGCCGACCGGCACTTGCGAGCTGCTTCTGCTTCGGGCACCGCGCGGCAAGAAAGACTGAAGAAAATGGCGTCAGCTGCCTCTTTTATACCCCTGCCGCACTGACGTCAGGGAAGAAGCGACGACAACCGACGCCGGACCAAGGCTTTGGAATTCAGGCAGACTGCGGGACCGGCTGACGGCAGGATAACCCAAGTGTGAGGACTGCAGCAGCATAGCACGATGAACATCTGCCTGTGTATGTCCAAAGAATGCAGAATTTTCGAACCCTTGTTCTGTGGATTTGGATAAAAGTTAGGCAAGTAAATGGTTTGGATGAGGGCCACATTGGACACCACCTTAGGCATAAATGTAGGGTTTGTCCTCAGAGAAACCCTGTCTGGATGAAAAATGATGAAAGGTTCCACAGCCATTAGGGCTTGTAACTCTGAGACTCGCCTTGCAGAGGTCATTGCTAGGAGCAGAGCAGTTTTCCAGGATAAGAATTTTATATCTGCTGTTGATGCTGGCTCGAAAGGAGGCAGTGTGAGTTTTTCCAAAACATAATTGAGGTCCCAGGCCGGAATTGGTGCTCTCCTTGGAGGCCTAATGTTTTTGGCCCCTCTGAGGTACTGCCTTATTAAAGGATGAGAAAAGATAGGTGGTTCCGTATTGTAGTGGGCTGAAATAGCAGAGGCATGAATCTTAATTGATGAGAAAGGCAGGCCTTTGTTCAGCATCTCAGTTAGGTATTGTAAAATCTGAGGGATATTTGGTACACACATGTCAATGCCTTGTTCCTGGTTCCAAGCACAGAATCTCTTCCATTTTTCTACATAAGATTTTCTGGTACTGGGCCTCATGGCCTCCAAGATAACATCCATAACAATTTTTGAAAGAGGAGTGTTCTGAATGGCTACATTATCCGCCATGCTGCCAGATTTAAGGTCCCGAGTTGGCTGTGCAGGATCGGATTGTTTTGATGGGTCAGCAAGTGGGAAGTTTGAGGCAATATCCATGCTGGAACTTGGGACAAGCTCTTTAGGATTGGGTACCAGTGCTGGCGTGGCCAATCTGGTGCAATCAGTATAATTTTTGGCTTCATTTGTCTGACCTTTAGGAGTACCCTGGGAAGGAGAGGCAGTGGGGGGAAAAGCATATATGGTTAGATTTTTCCAGCTGAAGGATAGGGCGCCCACTTTCCATGCTTACTTGTGGTAAATCCTTGTGCAAAATCTCTGCAATTGGCAGTTGTGAGGGGAGGCAAATAGATCTATGTCTGGGCATCCCCATTTCCTTACTATCATGCTGAAGACTTGTGGATCCAGTTTCCATTCGTGGGGATCCATGAGGTTTCTGCTTAAGTAGTCTTCCAGAGTATTTGTTTTTCCTGGCAGGAATTGTGCTTGCAGGTGAACTTGAAAAGCCAATGCTGTGTACCATAAGGACATTGCTTGTCTGCAGAGGGGGTAGGAATGTGTACCTCCCTGCTTGTTTATGTACCACATGACCGTAGTAATGTCAGTCTTTATCAGTAACTGTCCTGGGTGAAGCAGGTCCTTGAAAGCTGTCAGGGCATTTTGAACAGCTAAAATATCTTTTTGATTGATGTGAAGATGCATCTGGCTTGCGGGCCATGTGCCCTGAACACATTTTCCTGCCATATGGGCCCCCCAGACATAATATGATGCATCCGTTGTCAGTGTCTGTCTGGCTGTGGGTAAACTGAATGGCTGACCCTTGCTGTGGTGACGGGCTTCTGCCCACCATCGAAACTCCTGTTGCAGGAAGGGAATGAGTGCAATTACTGTCTCCAGACTCCAGGCTGTGGCAATGCCGAGTCCAAACACTTCTTAGATACCATTGTAGTTTCCTCATATGCAGTCTGGCATATGGAATTAGTAGAATGCAGGATGTCATGAAACCCAAAGCCTGCAGGATTTTCCTTGCAGATAAGTGGGATTTTGTTGCCAATTTCTTGAAGTAGTCAGTTGGTTTTGTCTGTCTGGTGTGAGATAAGCCATTTGGGCAGTTCTATTTAAGCTTGCACCCAGGAATATTCTCTTGAGAGTGCACTAGTTTTGATTTTGTCTTGTTTACTGTGTGCCCTAGGCCAATTAGTAATCTTTTTACAAATGCCAGATGCTTTAGAAGAATGTCTTTGTTCTCTGCTTGAATTAGGCAACCATCCAAGTAGGGATATATTTGAATTCCTTTTTGTCTGCAAAATGCAATTATTGGTGCCAGGCATTTTGTGAAGACCCTGGGCGCAGTAGATAACCCAAAGGGCAGTGCAGATAATTGGTAATGCATTGAGCCAGCTATGAATCTGAGGTATCTTCTGCAAGATTGTCTGATTGGGACATGCAGGTATGTCTCTTTTAGGTCCAAAGTTACGAGCCAAGCCTTCTTGCCCAGCATGGGCAGTAGCTGCTGTAGAGTCAACATCTTGAATTTTGGAACTTCCACAAACGTATTTAGTATAGATAGGTCCAGTATTGGTCTCCAGGTTTTGTCCTTTCTGGGTACTAGGAAGAGTCTGGAGTAAAATCCTTGCCCCTGCTCTTGTTGTGGTACTTGCTGAATGGCCCTCATGTCCATGAGGGCTGTAATTTATTTTTGTGCCTCTGCCCACTGATTGTGTGGCAGGTCTGGCATACCTTTTGACCTTGGTAGAGTGTGAAAATGGAACCTGTAGCCTTGGGACACTATGTTCAGGACCCATATGTCTTGGGTAACCATTTGCCAATTTGATGATCAAAGTGCTAGCTTTCCCCCTAAGGGGGCTACCAAAAGAAAAGTGCTTGGATCTGGTAGAGGAAAGTCATTGGGACTGTTTCCTGTAAGGCTGTGATTTGTCTTCTCTGCTTTTGGAGGTAGGAACACCCCATTGTTTAGGCCTGTATGAGCCTCGGGGCTGAGATCTATCTCTGGGACGCCTGTATCTGCCTCTTTGTGGTCTGTCTGACACCAGAAAGGACCAATTTTTAGAAGGTCAGTTCCTGCTAAACCTGGGTGGCTGTACCTGTAAGAAATTATTGACTGTCTGCATGGATTTTGCTTTATCCTCCATATTTTTCAACACCTCTTCTGCTTTAGTACCAAACAAAGTATCATGCTGTAATGGTGCATCTAATAATTTTGCTTTAACATGATCAGGCAGATTCTGTTCCTTTAACCAAGCATGCCTTCGAATAACAGAACCTGTAACAGCGGCCCTGCAAGAGGCCTCCAGTGAATCATAACCACATTGCAAAGTATGCTTTCTCACTTGTTCAGCTGCATGCAATAAATTCTGCAATTCCTTGTTCTCTGAACATTCAGTATTTGTCAACAATTTCTGTTTAAGCAGTGACATTAAATATTGCTGATATTTAAGCATATGAAACTGACAATTTAAAGCCCTTACAGCCAAGGTAGCAGAAGTGTAGACTCCCCCCCCCCCCCATCTGTCTAGAGGCCTAGAATCCCTATCAGAGGGGACAGGGTTTTTTGCAGTGGAAGCTTTAACCACTTTGGGACCTAAGATATAGTTTCTGGGTCAGCAGTGGGGTTTTTATACAGGAATTTATGAGAATCCGAGACCCTGAAGTATCTGTCTGGCTTAGCGGGTGCACGGGGTAAAGAGTCAGGGGACAGGCCGGACTCTGAAAATACATCTACAATGTCTAGTACAGGTGGAATAGCAAGGGGTCTGTGCGGAGGAAGTAGCAGAAAGTCTCTGAGCCCTTTCTTAGATTCAGAATAATCTTGGCTCTCCCAGTGGAAATGCTCCCTCATGGTATGCAGGGTTTTCCCCAGAGGAATGGATTCTTCAGCATCAGAATCCTGACAGGGAAGCATGGAGTAACCCTGGTCAGAAGAGGAATCAGAGGAAATAGAAACCCGATCAGAAGAATCATATTCTGTCTCTTGCCTAGGCCTCTTATCAGGGGGGGGATGGGAACCCCTGATCAAAGTAATTAGGTCTTTGGACATTTTAAGCATCTGTTTTTTAGAAGTCGGAGTAGGAGAATGCTGTACTTGTTTCTTTGTGTTTAGAGCTGCTTTAGTCTTTGAAGCTGAAGATGGCTTAATATATAGTTGTGTAAGTCTGAAGACACCCTCAGAAGCCGATGCCTGCTCAGCGGCTCCGGACCCATCTGAGTGTCCAATACCTTGAATATCCAGAGGCCCAGTCGGCTCCATGTGCGAGTCTGGAGCGGCCTGTGGCTCTGAGGTAGCAGGCGCCAGGGGCTGCGAAAGCGCCTCACTGAGAACCGGTGACTGGCCTAGCAGTGGCCTCGTCAGTTTTGGACCTCAGATGCCTATCCTTTTCCTTGTCTTTGTGGTTTTTGTAAGCTCCGGTTGTTTGCTGGTCCGACGGCATTATATAATTATACCTTCGGCCAAAGTAATGAAATGCAAAATATATATATACATACATATATAGATATAGATATCTATATACATCTAATATAGACATCTATATATATAGATATCTATATACATCTATATATAGATATCTATATACATCTATATATAGATATCTATATACATCTATATATAGATATCTATCGATATATATATATATATATATATATATATATAAACATATATATATCTATATCTATATATATATATCTATATATATATATATATATATATATATATATATATATATAGATATCTATATAGATATCTATCTAAAGATATCTATCTATAGATATATCTAAAGATATCTATCTATATCTATATATATCTATATATCTATCTATATATCTATATATCTATATCTATCTATATATCTATATCTATCTATATATCTATATCTATCTATATATCTATATCTATCTATATATATCTAAATCTATATATATATATATATATATATATATATATATATATATATTATATATAAAATTAAAAACACAAAAAGTATACCTCCAAACAAAAGCAAATACACCAAAAAGGCTTTTAAGCATAGTAAAAGAAAGTAGAGATATAGTAAGAGAAAAACAGGGGGAGGGTAAACAGGACTGCAACAGTGAATACACTTGAACATCTACATTTATGGTAAGTGTACACAAGTGTACTATGTTCTTCATGTTTCACTGTTGCAGTAATTACATTTGGGTAGATTCCCAAAGCTATGGTTGGGAAGATGGGTTTATACAGCATTAGGACCAGCTATAAGGCCCTGCAGGACAGCAGTGGCAAAGCCAGCTCTGAATTTTGGTGAACGTATGAACTGAGCTCCAGGTAGCAGCTTCTAGAATGTCTCTTGTAGAAACACCTCTGAGAAAGACTGTAGAAGTAGATGCAGCCCTGGTGGAATGAGATGATCCCCTGGGGGATAGTTTTACCATGGTGCATATAGCAGAAACTAATACAATGGCTTATCCCCATGTGGAAATGGTCTGCTTTGAAATAGCCTTTCCCTCTGCCCCTCCAGCAAATGCCACTAGTAGTTCAGATTTTCTTAGAGATTTTGTCCTGTTTAAGTAAAATCTAAGTTGTCTGTGTACATCCAATGAATGCAGAATCCGCTCCCTCTTGTTCTGTGGATTGGGAAAGAAAGTTGGCAAATGAATGGTCTGATTAAGAGCCACACTGGATACTACCTTAGGCATGAAGGATGGATTTGTCCTGAGAGAGACCTTGTCCGCATGAAAAATAATGAAAGGTTCCACTGCCATAAGAGCCTGTAATTCAGAGATCCATCTAGCTGAAGTGACTGCTAAAAGGAAATTTGTTTTCCAGGAGAGAAATTTTAAGTCTGCAGTAGCAGCTGGCTCTAAAGGAGGGAGAGTGAGTTTTTCCAATACAAAACTGAGGTCCCAGGCAAGGATTGGTGCTCTCCTGGGTGGTCTAAAGTTTTTGGCCCCTCTGAGATACTGCTTTAGCAGATGAGAGAAGAGGGGAGGTTTTATGTTGTAATGAGCTGAAATGGCTGAGGCATGGAGTTTTATGGAAGAAAAGGACAGGCCCTTGTGAAGCATCTCAGTTAAGTATTGTAAAATGCGAGGAATATTTGGCATTGCTGTGCTTATTCCCTGTGATTGATCCAGGCGCAGAATAGTTTCCATTTGTCAGCATAAGATTTTCTAGTACTAGGCCTTCTTGCCGCCAAAATGACATCCATCATCACAGGTTTGCTGAGGGACGCTAAGGGTGAATTTAGGTGATTAGCCACGCCGCAAGATTCAAAGTTTGGAGCAGAGTGTGCAGAATTTGGTTGATCTGCTGAGACAGTAAGTAAGGTGTCTGAGGCAGGTGCCACATTGCGCAGGAGTTGGTACCAGTGTTGGTGAGGCCAGTCTGGAGCAATCAGAATAATTTTTGGTTTGTCCTGTTTGACTTGGTAGAACTTTGGAGAGCAGAGGAAGAGGGGGAAAAGCATAGACTGATAGGTTTTTCCAGCTGAATGATAAAGCATTCACTTTTCAGGCTTTTTTGTGATGAGTTCTTGTGCAGAATTTGTCCAACTGATGCATCTTTTTGCCTCACCCCAGAACTATGTCTGGACTCCCCCATTTGCGTGTCAATATGTTGAAAATCCGTGGTTGCAGTTTCCATTCGTGTGGGTCCATGAGATTTCTGCTTAGTTCATCTGCCAGAGTATTCAGCTTTCCTGGCAGGAATTGAGCTTGTAGTTTTATTTGGTAGGTCAAGGAAGTGTTCCACAATGCCATGGCGAGTCTGCAAGGGGGTAGGAGTGTGTACCCCCCTGCTTGTTTATGTACCACATAACTGTGGTGTTGTCTGTCTTTATCATTAATTGTCCTGGATGAAGGTAATCCTTGAAGGCTGTCAGTGCATTCTGTACAGCTAGCATCTCTTTCTGATTGATATGAAGGTGCATTTGATTTTGGCTCCATTTACCCTGAATGCACTTCCCTGCCAAATGAGCCCCCCCAAGCATAGTCTGATGAGTCTGTAGTTAGGGTTTGGGAAGCAGGGGATGGAGTGAATGGCAGTCCCCTGTTTTGGTGGCAGGCCTCTGTCCACCATAGGAACTCTAGTTGCAGGCAAGGTATGATAGGAAGCATTGTATCCAGGCTGTGACAATGTTGACTCCATAAACTTTTTTAAGTACCACTGAAGTTTCCTCATATGCAGTCTTGCATATGGAATTAAAAGAATGCAGGAGGCCATGAACCCCAAGGCTTGCAGAATTTGTCTTGCAGATAGCAGGGGGTTTTGTGGCCACCTGCTTGAAGTAAGTTACCAAATGAATTTGCTTTTCTGGCGTAAGGTAAGCCATCTGGGCAGTTGTATTCAAGCTTGCACCCAGGAATGTAATTTGAGAGGGTACCAGTTGTGATTTTGTTTTGTTTATGGTGTATCCTAGACATGTTAGAACCCATTTTACAAACGCCAGATGTTTTAGAAGAATGTCCTTGTTTTCTGCCTGAATTAGACAATCGTTCAGGTATTGAGATATTTGAATATTTCTTTGCCTGCAAAATGCAATTACTAGAGCCAGGCACTTTGTGAAGACCCTGGGCGCAGTAGATAAGCCAAAGGGCAGTGCAGAGAAAGTACAGTTTTGTACCTACCATAAATGTAGATGTCCGATAGGTATGCATCTGCAGTCATCACATATGGGTTGTTCTGCCTCAGGCAGCCCTTCGGTCGGCCAGATTCCAAAGTCTGGGTCGGCCGCTGATGTCGCCTTTCCCGGCGTCAGAGCGCCTGGGGTATAAAAGCATCAGTCAACGCCATCTTCCTCAGTGTTTCTTGCCCCAGATGCCAGGTGCCCTCAAAGGAAGGCTAAATTTGGAGAAATGCAATAAATTCCAAACATGCACAGAAATATATATGTATGTATATATATATATATATATATATATATATATATATATATATATATATATATATATATATATATATATATATATATATATATATATAAAACAAATACACCATAATAGATAACCCCAGCTAGCTATGAGAGGAAAATACCCAATAAATACCAAAGAGGGAAGGAGAGGGTAAACCTGACTGCAGATGCATACCTATCGGACATCTACATTTATGGTAGGTACAAAACTGTACTATGTCCTTCAAGGATGCATCTGCAGTCATCACATATGGGTAGAATACCATAGCCAATCTGGGGGTGGAGGATCTATGTAAAGGATGGTGTAGCTAAAATGCCCTGCAGGACTGCCGTAGCAAAGCCTGCTCTGGATCTGGAATATAAAGATAAATTGTAATGCTTGGAAAATGTATGCACGGAGCTCCATGTAGCAGCTTCTAAAATGTCCTTGGTAGCCACCCCTCTTAAGAAGGCTGTGGAGGTGGCTGTGGCTCTGGTGGAATGAGGTCTAATGTTAGCTGGCACAGTTTTTCCATGAAAGGAATAACAAAAACGAATGCAATTCCCTATCCATTTTGAAATTGTCTGTTTGGAAATTGCTTTTCCTTGTGCACCAGCAGCATATGCTACCAACAGCTGGTCAATTTTTCTGTAGCTTTTAGTTCTGTCCAAGTAGTAGCGCAACTGTCTGTGTATGTCCAGGGTGTGCAGAAGTTTCTCTCCTTTGTTTTGTGGATTTGGAAAGAAGGTAGGCAGGTGAATAGCTTGGTTTAGTGAGACCCTGGATACCACCTTTGGCATAAATGAAGGATTGGTTCTCAACGAGACTCTGTCCTGATGAAAAATAAGAAATGGCTGTACTGCCATGAGGGCCTGTAACTCTTCTTGCTGAGGTTATGGCCAGAAGGAAGGCGGTCTTCCAAGACAGGAACTGTAGTTCTGCAGATGCTGCTGGTTCAAAGGGAGGCAGAGTTAGTTTTTCCAACACGAAGTTAAGGTCCCAAGTAGGCACTGGAGGTTTCCTTGGAGGATTGACGTTTTTAATTCCTCTTAGAAACTGTCTTAGGAGAGGATGAGAAAAGACAGGTGGATCAGTATTGTACTCTGCTGAAATTGCTGAAGCATGAATTTTAATGGAAGAGTAAGACAGGCCATTGTGGAGCATTTCTGCCAAGTATTCCAGGATATGTGCCATGTTCATCACTATCGCATCTAGGCTCTTTGTGGTGCTCCAAGTGTGAAATCTTTTCCATTTTGCTGAATATGCCTTTCTTGTGGAAGGCTGGCGAGCTTCCATGATGATATCCTTCACTCTCTTGGATAGCTTATCCTGAGGAGGAGTCAAGGTATTTTCCAGGCTGTTAGGTTTTCAGGTTGGAATGCAGAGTTTTGTAATTGTGATGTGTCAGGAGAAGTGGCCATTGAGGAAGAGGCCATGGTTTCGTGCGTGACATGCTCTTTAACAGTGGGTACCAGTGCTGTCTTGGCCAGTCCGGAGCTATCAGAATCACTTTTGGCTGCTCTGTCCTGATCTTCAGTAAGACCTTGGTCATTAATGGAAGAGGTGGAAATGCATACACTGTTAAGAGTTCTCCAGCTGAAAGATAGGGCGTCCACTTTCCATGCTTGTGGGTGGTATGTCCTTGAGCAGAATTTCTTCAGCTGATGATTGTGGGGGGAGGCAAAAAGATCTATGTCTGGCCTTCCCCATGATTGTGTTATCTGTAGGAAGATGTCTGGGTGCAGCATCCATGATATTTCTGCTTAAGCTGTCCGACAGTATATTGTCTTTTCCTGGCACAAACTGGGATTGCAGCTCTATATTGAGTTTCAAGGAAAGTTCCCATAGATTCATTGCCAGTCTGCAAAGAGGGTAGGAATGGGTGCCTCCTTGCTTGTTTATGTACCACATAACTGTGGTGTTGTCTGTCCTTATTAGCAGGTGGCCTTGATGCAGAAAGAGTTTGAAGGCCTCGACTGCATGTATCACTGCCAGCATTTCCTTTTGGTTTATGTGCATGCGTAGCTCCTTTTGTGACCATAGTCCTTGAATACATCTGCCCTCCATGTGTGCTCCCATACCGTGGTCTGAAGCGTCCGTTGTAATGGTTTGGCTGGCTATTGGCTTGAAGGGCAGACCCCTGTTTGAATGGCTTGCTTGAACCCACCACAGAAATTCCTTTTGGAGGCATGGAATGAGTGGGATCAAAGTTTCTAAGCTGGGACTGTGCTAAGTCCATAAACTCCTTAGGTACCATTGTAGTTTCCTCATATGCAGCCTTGCTTGTGGAATCAGAAGAATGCAAGATGCCATGTAACCCAGGGCCTGCAGGATTTTCCTTGCAGTCAGCTGAGTTTGTCTTGTCAGATTCTTGAAGTAATCCGGTAGTTGTCTTTGTTTTTCTTCTGTGAGAAAAGCCATTTGGGTGGTTGTGTCTAGATCCGCACCCAGAAAAGTTATTCTTTGGGATGGAACAAGTTTTGATTTGTGAATGTTGACTGTATATCCCAAGGCCTGCAGTAGGTGGATGGCATAATTCAAGTCCTTTACCAAAGTTTGTTGGCTGTCCGCTTGTATAAGGCAGTCGTCCAGATATGGGTATATTTGAATCCCCTAAAGTCTGCAGTGTGCAATTACTGATGCCAGGCATTTCGTGAATACTCTGGGCGCAGTAGATAAGCCAAAGGGCAATGCTGAGAATTGATAAAGCTCTGAACCTGCAAGAAATCTGAGGTGTCTTCTGCAACTTTGTCTGATAGGGACATGCAGGTATGCCTCCTTGAGGTCTAGAGTCACCAGCCAAGACCCCTTGCCCAGCATGGGAAGGAGTTGCTGTAGGGTCAGCATTTTGAATTTTGGCACAATGAGATAAATATTCAGTGCGGACAAGTCGAGAATAGGCCTCCATTGATTTTCTTTTCTTGGAACAAGGAATAGTCTGGAATAAAATCCTTGGTCTTGTTCTGAAAGAGGAACCTTTTCTATAGCTTTCATTTGCATTAAGTTGGAGATTTGTTTCAAAGCCTCTGCCCTTTGATTTGGTGGCAGGTCTGGCATGCCTTTTCTTTTTGGCAATGTGTGAAAATGGAACCTGTATCCTTTGTCTCTTGTAATACTGTGCCAATTTTCTGAGAATAAAGAAAACTTTCCGCCCAAAGGTGCTTCTAATTGAGCCCTGGTTGGCGGAGTCAAAGCAAAGTCATCGAGTCTGTCCTTGTGCAGCAGTTGTAGGTCCTGCACTACCTCTCTGGTTGGGAGGCTGCCAGTGACGTCCTCTGTAGGAGCCTCTAGCTTGCCCTCTACCTCTGGCACGCCTGTTCTTGCCTCTCTGAAATCTTTCTGTGTCCGGAAAGGACCAATTCTTGGTAGGCCAATTTCTGCTGAATCTTGGTGGTTGGACTTGTAGAAAATCTTTGACTGTTTGTACAGATTTTGCCTTTTCCTCAAATTTCTTTAAGACCTCCTGAGCAGTGGAGCCAAATAACTTTTGCTTTTCCAGTGGAGCATCCAGAAGCTTAGCTTTAACATGGTCTGGCAGAGATTGTTCCTTCAGCCAAGCATGTCTACGTATGACTGCACCTGTCACTGCTGACCTACATGAAGCTTCCAATGCATCATAACCACACTGTAAGAAATGGTTGCCAACCTGCTGGGAGTTATGTACCAGATCCTGAAGTGATTTGCGATCTAGGGGTTCAGGTGAAGACAATTCATCTAACAAATACTCTTGGTACTGTATCATATGAAATTGACAATTTAATGCCCTCATACAAAGAGTATCAGAAGTATACACTTTTTTACCCCATCTCTCTAAAGCCCTGGACTGTAGTGGCAGATGCAACCCCTTTAGGGCCCTGGGAAATAGTTTCTGGATCAGCAGAGTGGGCCTTGTAAAGAAAAAGATGCGAGTCCGGGACCCTGTAGTAACCATCGGGTTTGACAGGGGCCGGAGGAAGAGTGTCAGGGGTTATGCTAGACTCAAAGTACACACCATCAATGACATTCAAAACAGGAGGAATAGCCAAAGGTCTATGCTGAGGTAAATGCAGAAAAGTTCTTAATCTTTTCCTGGAATCAGAGAATTCCTGGCCCTGCCATTTGAAATGCTCTCATAGTGTGAAGGGTCTCCCCGAAGGATAGTTCTTCAGGAGGGGAGGCCGAGGGGATTGATTCCTCTGCATCAGAATCCTCACAGGCCGAAAAAGCCTCCTCCTGGTAGTCCGAGAGAGCAGAGCCATCAGAGGCCTCCTCTGAGGAGTGGGGATCAGAGGGCTCAACCCTGGGCCTTTTGTCTAGAGGGGGTTGAGAGCCCCTAATTAAGGAAATAAGGTCCTCTGCTAAAGTTAGAATCTGTGAACTTGTAGAGGGTCCCTGACGAATAACCCTGGGAGGCATAGCTTTTGTGTGTTTAGCAGCTTTAGCCCTGGTGAATGCCTTTATGGACATGGATGCAGGAGGCCTAGCTGCACCACGTGCTGGTGTAGTTTTGTCTAGAGGAATGGTGTCGGAAGTTTCCAAGACACCAGTTTCTGAAGGAAATTCAATAACCGACTCAGCAGGGGCCTCCGGGGCAGAGGTTGTCGGTTGAGCGGTTTCGGGGGTCGGAAGTACCAAGGACTCTGTTTCAGCAGAGACAGAGACACTTGTGGTAGGCCTGGCCGTGGTTTCAGCCAAAACCGCGGCCCGCGTGTGTGTCGGTCCTTGTCCTTCCATTTCTTTGTTAAATGTGAAGTCAGAGTCTCAGACGGCATACTGTATGAAAAACTAGCCCCAAAAAATTCCTCTGCAAACTCCGCCGGACGTCTAAGAGTGCGTCGGTTGAAGGAAGCACAGGCTGAACAGGCCGAGACGTCGCGGTCTGGGCCTAGGCAGGGGAGGCAGTAAGAGTGGAAATCCTTATGAGGCATTTGTTTCCCACAAGTTAAGCAATTATTAACTTTATCTGACATCGGCTGAGGCAAGAAAGAGTCCCCAACGGGGTACTTAGCTTTTGAAGTCTTCGGTAGCTGAATTACAGGAGCTGGCCGACCGGCACTTGCGAACTGCTTCTGCTTCGGCACCACGGCAAGAAAGACTGAGGAAGATGGCGTCAGCTGACGCTTTTATACCCCAGGCTCTACGTGGGAAAGGGCGACATCAGCCGACGCCGGACCCAGACTTTGGAATCCGGCCGACAGAAGGGCTGCCTAAGGTAGGACAACCCATATGTGATGACTGCAGATGCATCCTTGAAGGACATCTGGTAATGCAAGTAGCCTGCTTTGAACCGGAGGTATCTTCTGCAAGATTCCCTGACTGGGATATGCATGTAAGCCTCTTAAGTCTAGAGTTACCAACCAGGCATCTTTGCCTAGCATAGGAAGTAACTGTTGAAGAGTCAGCATCTTGAATTTTGGAATGTCCAGAAATGTGTTTAGAGTAGATAAGTCCAGAACTGGACGCCGTGATTTGTGCTTTCTGGATACCAGGAAAAGTCTTGAATAGAAACCTTGTCCCCTTTTCCTCTTCTAGTCCTGGTTGAATAGCCCCCATGTTCATGAGGGACAGTACTTGTTTCTGGGCCTCTGCCCACTGATTTGGGGGCAGGTCTGGCCATCCATTTGAGATTGGCAACGTGTGGAAATGAAATCTGTATCCCTGGGATACTATATTGAAAACCCATTTGTCCTGGGTTATAAGTTGCCAGTTTCTTGCATGAAGTGCCAGTTTTCTCCCCAAAGGGGCAGCTAAAAGGTAAATGCTTGGTAAGTGTAGAGGGAAGTCATTGAGACTGTTTACCATAGGGAGGTGCCTTGCTGTTTCCAGATTTGGAGGTGGAGGCACCTCATTGTTTTGTTCTAAAAGTCAGTTGTGACTGAAACCTGCAGCCTTTGGAATGTCTGGGTTTGACTTGAGTGGCTCTTGAAGGAACTGGAAAGGATCTACTAAATCTTGGAGGTTGCACTTGTAAGAAATCTTTCACAGTTCGCATAGATTTAGCTTTATCTTCCATCTTTTTTAAAACCTCTTCAGCCTTATTACCAAAGAAATGGTCCTGTTGTAAAGGAGCACCCAACAATTTTGCTTTAACATGATCAGGCAGAGTTTGCTCTTTGAGCCAAGCGTGCCTTCTTAGCACAGAGCCATTTACAGAAGCCCTGCAAGAGGCCTCCAAAGAATCAAAACCACATTGCAAAGTATGTTTTCCAACTTGTTCAGCTGAATGCAATAAATCCTGTAAATCTTTATTTAACACAGTCAGAAATTAACAATTTTCTGTTTAAGCAGTCCCATGATATGCTGTTGATATTTAAGCATATGAAATTGACAGTTTAAAGTCCTGATTGCCAAGGTTGCAGAAGTGTAAACCTTCTTACCCCATCTATCCAGTGCCCTGGAATCTCCATCAGAAGGGGTAGGATTTTTAGCAGTAGAGGCCTTAATGTCCTTGGGACCCTGAGGAATGGTTTCAGGATCAGCAATAAGATTTTTGAAAAGGAATTTGTGGGAGTCAGGAAAGTACAGTTGTGTACACTTACCATAAATGTAGATGGTCGAGTGTATTCACTGTTGCAGTCATTACATTTTGGTAATCTGCTGGCAGGTTCCCCTCAGTCAGCCTGAATAACAAAGTCTTGGGTCCTGCATTGGTTGCTGTTTCCTCTTCAATGACACCAGGTAGTCATGGGTATAAAACATGCAGCAGACACCATTTTAATCAGTTTTTTTTACCCCAGATGTCAGGTGCACCCCAAATGGGGAGCAAAAAAAATTATATATATCACTATAAATATATACATGTACTTTAGAAGACATAAAATTTACCTTCACCTAAAATCAAATACACCACAAAGGCTGTTGAGTATAGTGAAGGAAAGAAAAGGTATAGAAAGGGGGCTGGCAGGTGGGTAATCCGGACTGCAACAGTGAATACACTTGAACATCTACATTTATAGTAAGTGTACAGAACTGTACTATGCTCTTAGTGTTTAACTGTTGCAGTCATTACATTTGGGTAGAATCCCAAAGATATGGATGGGAGGATGGAACTAAACAGCATTAGGAGCAGCTATAAGGACCTGCAGGACTGCAGTGGCAAAGCCTGCCCTGGATTTAGAGAACAGAGATAAATGATAATGCTTTGTGAACGTATGAACTGAGCTCCAAGTAGCAGCTTCTAGAATGTCTCTGGTAGGGACCCCTCTGAGGAAAGCTGCTGAAGCAGACACAGCCCTGGTGGAATGGGATCAGATCCCCTTGGGCACAGGTTTACCATGGTGCAAGTGGCAGCAACGAATGCAATGGCTTATCCATTTAGAAATAGTATGCTTTGATACAGCCGTCCCCTCTGATCCTGCAGCAAATGCCACCAGTAGATGCTCAGACTTTGAGATTTTGTCCTAAGTAGAATCTTAGTTGTCTGTGTACATCCAATGAATGCAGAATCCGCGCCCCCTTGTTCTGTGGATTTGGGTAAAATGTTGGCAGGTGAATGGTCTGGTTAAGAGGCACACTGGATACCACCTTAGGCATAAAAGAAGCATTGGTCCTGAGGGACACCCTGTCCGGGTAAAATATAATAAAAGGCTCCACTGCCATGAGAGCCTGTAGTTCTGAAACCATTCTTGATGAAGTGATTGCCAAAAGAAAAGCTGTTTTCCAAGATAGAAATTTTATATCCGCAGTAGCTGCTGGTTCAAACGGAGGCAGGGTGAGTTTTTCCAGCACAAAATTTAGGTCCCATGCAGGAGTTGGTGCTCTTCTGGGAGGCCTTAAATTTTTGGCCACTCGGATACTGTTTAAGCAGTGGATGAGAAAAGAGGGGAGGGCTCTGTGTTGTAATGAGCAGAGATGGCAGAGGCATGGATTTTTATTGAAAAAGATAGGCCCTTGTCAAGCATCTCAGTCAAATATTGTAAAATCTGAGGAATATTGGGCTTCACTGCGTCTATTCCTTGTGCTTGGTTCCAAGCACAAAATCTCTTCCATTTATCAGCATAAGATTTTCTAGTACTAGGCCTTCTGGCTTCCAAAATGACATCCATCACAGATTTACTGAGAGGTGTTTGAATAATTAGTTGATTAGCCATGCTGCAAGATTCAGAGTTTGGAGCAGTGTGTGCAGAATTTGATAGTTCTGCTGAGACAGTAGATGTATTTGAGGCAAGTACCATGGGGGAAGGTGAGATATATTCCTTAGAAGCGGGTACCAGTGCTGGCGAGGCCAGTCCGGAGCAATTAGGATCATTTTTGTTTTTTCCTGTCTGACTTTTAGTAAGACCTTGGAGAGTAGAGGCAGAGGGGGAAAGGCATAGACTGATAGGTTTTTCTAGCTGAAGGATGGAGCATCCACTTTCTATGCGTTTTTGTGATGAGTTCTTCTGCAGAATTTGTCCAACTGATAATTTTGGGAAGAGGCAAATAGATCTATGTCTGGGCTCCCCCATTTCTGTGTTAACATGCTGAAGATTTGTGGATCCAGTTTCCATTTGTGCGGGTCCATACGACTTCTGCTTAGGTCGTCTGCCAGAGTAGTTTGTTTTCCTGGCAGGAATTGAGCTTGAAGATGTACTTGGTAAGTCAAAGGTGTGTTCCACAATGCCATGGCTAGTCTGCAAAGGGGGTAGGAATATGCACCCCCTGCTTATGTACCACATAACTGTGGTGGTGTTTGTCTTTATCAGTAATTGTCCTGGATTAAGTAAGTCCTTGAAGGCTGTCTGAGCATTCTGAACAGCTAGCATCTCTTTCTGGTTGATATGCAGATGCATTTGGTTTGGGCTTCATTTGCCCTGAATGCATCTCCCATCCAGGTGGGCCCCCCCCAAGCATAGTCTGATGCATCTGTAGTAAGGGTTTGGGTGGCAGGGGGCAGAGTGAATGACAGTCCCTTGTTTTGGTGACATGTCTCTGCCCACCAAAGAACGCTTGTTGTAGGCAGGGAATGAGCAGAATCATTGTTTCCAGACTGTGACAATGCTGATTCCATAAACTTTTTAGGTACCACTGAAGTTTCCTCATATGCAGTCTTGCACAAATAATTAGTAAAATGCAGGATGCCATGAATCCCAAAGCCTGCAGAATTTGTCTTGCAGATAACTGGGTTTTTGTTGCCAACTATTTGAAGTATGCTGTCAGTTGCCTTTGTCTGGCGTCAGGTAAGCTATCTGGGTAGTTGTATTCAAGCTTGCACCAAGGAATGTAATTATTTGAGAGGCTACTAGTTGGGATTTCTTTTCGTTTATGGTGTACCCTAGGCATGCTAGAAGCCTTTTTTTTTTTTATGTTGAAGAAGAGTGTCCTTGTCCTCTGCCTGAATGAGACAATCATCCAGATAAGGATAAATTTGAATGTCTGCAAAATGCAATTACTGGTGCCAGGCACTTTGTAAAGACCCTGGGCACAGTAGATAAGCCAAAGGGCAGTGCACAGAATTGGTAATGCAAAAAGCCTGCTTTGAAGTGGAGGTATCTTCTGCAAGATTCCCTTATTGGGATATGCAGGTATGCCTCTTAAAGTCTAGAGTTACCAACCAGGCATTCTTGCCTAGCATAGGCAGTAGCTGTTGTAAAGTCAGCATTTTGAATTTTGGAATGTCCAGGAACGTGTTTAGAATTAAGTCCAGAATTGGATGCCATGACTTGTCTTTTCTGGGTACCAGAAGTGTCTTGAATAAAATCCTTGCCCTTTCCTTTTCTGGTACTGGTTGAACAGCCCCCATATCCATGAGGGACATGACTTGTTTCTGGGCCTCTGCCCACTGGTTTGGTGGCAGATCTGGCCATTTGTTTGGAATTGGCAACGTGTGGAAATGAAATATGTACCCCTGGGATACTATGTTTAATACTCACTTGTCCTGGGTAATTAACTGCCAATTTTGAGCATGAAATGCTAATTTTCCCCTCAAGGGGGCTGCCAAAAGATAAGTGCTTGGAGATGGCAGAGGAAAGTCATTGAGACTGCTTACTGTAGGGTTGTGCTTTACCACCTCCAGATTTGGAGGTGGAGGCACCCCATTGCTTTGACCTGTAAGAACCCTATGATTGATATCTGGAGTCTTTTGAGCACCTGGATTTGCCTTGAGAGGCTCTGTTGGACACAGAAAAGGTCCAATTCTTAGTAGGCCAGTGCCTACTGGATTTGGGTGGCTGCACTTGCAAGAAATCTTTTAGTTTGCATAGATTTAGCTTTGTCTTCCATTTTCTTTAAAACCTCTTCTGCCTTATTACCAAACAGACTGTCATGCTGTAAAGGGGCATCCAACAATTTAGCTTTAACATGAACAGGCATATTTTGTTCCTTGAGCCAGGAATGCCTTCTAATCACAGATCCAGTTACGGCAGCCCTGCAAGAGGCCTCAAAGAAATCAAAACCACATTACAAAGTATGCTTTCCAACCTGTTCTGCTGAATGCAATAAATCCTGGAATTCTTTATTTTCCACACAATCAGAAATCAACATAATTTTCTGTTTCAATAAGCCCATAACATGCTGCTGATATTTAAGCATATGAGACTGGCAGTTTAAGGCCCTAATTGCCAGGGTTGCAGACGTATAAACCTTCTTTCCCCATCTATCCAGCACCCTGGAAACTATCAGAAGGGGTAGGATTTTTGGCTGTAGAGGCCTTTACACCTTTGGGACCCTGTGAGATAGTCTCAGGATTAGCAGCAGGATTTTTAAATAGAAATTTGTGGGAGTCAGGAACCCTGTAGTATCTGTCTGATTTACTAGGAGCCGGAGGTAGGGAATCAGGAGCCATGCTTGATTCCAAAAACACATCAACAATGTCTAATACAGGAGGCACTGCCAAAGGCCTATGCTGAGGAAGGAAATCTCCAAGCCTCTTTTTTTGATTCAGAGAAATCCTCACTCTCCCAATGAGAATGTTCCCTTAAAGTATGCAAGGTTGCTCCAAAAGAATAATCCTCAGGAGGAGATGCAGATGGGATGGATTCTTCTGCATCAGAATCCTTATAGGGTGGAATAGAAAATTCCTGATCAGAAGAATCAGGGTCTTGCCTAGGCCTCTTAGTGGGGGGGTTGTGAGCTCCTGATCAAGGTAATTAAGTCCTCAGCCATTTTGATAATCTGTTTTTTAGGCATAGGGGCCTGAGCACATGGCTCATGCATTGGATTTTTAGACATAGATGCTTTTGATCTTGTTTTTGAGGCTGACGTTGGTTTTATATAAAACTGTTGAGGCCTGCAAACACCCTCAGAAGCCGGTGCCTGCTCAGCGGCACCAGACCCATCCATGGGAGAGACATCCGCGGGTTAAATACTCTTGAGAATCTCGCAGCATACCAGACTCCGCATGGGTCTCGGTAGAGGCCTGCGACTCAAATAGCGGGTATCAGGGGCTGCAAAAGCGTCTCACTGAGTACTGATGACTGGCTTAGGAGAAGTTTTGTCGTCTGCTTTGGACCTAGATGGTCTGTCTCTGCCTTTTTCTTTGCATTTTTTTGTGAACTCCGGTACTCTTGATTGCTAACCGATGACATTTCAGGGTAATTAAATCTGGATCCAAAATATTTAGAAGCAAAAATATACAGATGCTTAATAGTGCGATGGTTAAATCTAGCAAAACAGACAGCAAGGCACGTTATGATCTGTGCCTAGGCAAGGAATACAGTACAAATGAAAATCCGTATGAGGTATTTGCTTCCCACAAGTAATGCAATTACTAACTTTTACTGACATCGGTAAGGAACAAGAAAAAGTTTCCCCAATGGGGTACTTAGCTTTAGTTGAAGACTTCGGTTCTGAAACTCAAATGCAAAAATTTCAGGAGTCGGCTGACCTGCACTTGCAAACTGCTTCTACTTCGGGCACCGCGCAGCAAGAAAGACGGAATAAAATGGCGTCGGCTGCATGTTTTATACCCCTGATGACCTGACGTCATGGAAGAGGAGACAGCAACAGACGCAGGACCCAAGACTTTGTTATTCAGGCCGACTGAGGGCAACCCGCCTGCAGATTACCCAAATGTAATGACTGCAACAGTGAAACACGAAGAAAGTACAGTTTTGTACCTACCATAAATGTAGATGTCCGAACTGGATAGCATCTGCAGTCATAACAAGTGGGTTGTCCTGTCGTCAGGCAGCCCTGCAGTCGGCCGGATTCCAAAGTCCGGGTCCGGCTGATGTCGCACTCCACCCGACGTCATCTCTGCTGGTCTTGGTATAAAAGCATCAGCCGACGCCATTTTCCTCAGTGTTTCTTGCCCCAGATGCCAGTAGCCCTCTTGCAGGGTAAAATTTGGATAGATGCCAATGTTTCCAAATAGATAGAGGTAAACATAACAATAAGCATATATGTACATATATACAAACAAATACACCATAAAGACTCCCCAACAGCTAGCTATTAGGAGGGTAAACACCCTAGGAGTACCACAGAGGGGAAGGAGGGAGGTAATCCTGACTGCAGATGCTATCCAGTTCGGACATCTACATTTATGGTAGGTACAAAACTGTACTATGTCCTTCATGGATGCATCTGCAGTCATAACAAGTGGGTAGAATACCATAGCCAACTAGGGAGGAGGATAAAGGTAGATTATGGTGTGTTTAAGATCCCTTGCAGTACAGCAGTGGCAAACCCTGCTCGGGATCTGGAATAAAGAGGCAAATTATAATGCTTGGCAAATGTATGCACGGAGGTCCAAGTAGCCGCCTCAATAATGTCTTTGGTTGCCACTCCTCGTAAGAAGGCTGTGGTAGTGGCTGTTGCCCTTGTAGAATGAGGTCTTATGTTCTGTGGAATTGGTTTTCCATGGAAGGAGTAACAGTATCGTATGCAATTTCCTATCCATTTGGAGATTGTCTGTTTGGAAATAGCTTTTCCTTCCCTTCCTGTTGCATAGGCTACAAAAAGTTGGTCAGTCTTTCTGCTATTTTTGTTCTGTCCAAGTAGTAGCGTAGCTGTCTATGTACATCCAAGGTATGCAGTATTCTTTCCCTCTGTTTTGTGGGTTGGGAAAGAAGGAAGGTAGGTGGATTGCCTGGTTTAAAGATACTCTGGATACCACCTTAGGCATAAATGTAGGATTAGTCCTCAAGGACACTCTATCTTGGTGGAAGATTAGGAAGGGTTGCACTGCCATTAAGGCCTGTAGTTCTGAAACCCTCCTTGCTGAAGTAATTGCCAGTAGGAAAGCAGTTTTCCATGACAGGTGTTGTAGGTCTGCTGTTGCTGCTGGTTCAAAGGGTGCTAGTGTCAACTTTTCTAGCACAAAGTTTAAGTCCCAAGCTGGTAATGGTGGTTTCCTGGGAGGTTTTACATTCTTGATTCCTCTGAGGAACTGCCTGAGCAAAGGGTGCGAAAAACAGGAGGATCAAAGCTGTATTCTGCTGAAATAGCTGATGCATGTATCTTGATGGAGGAGTAGGACAGGCCTGAATGAAGAAGTTCGCCAGATACTCCAGAATGTTAGGCATATCTATGTTTGACACATCTTTTCCTCTTTCGAACTCCAAATGACAAACCTTTTCCATTTTCCAGCATAGTTCTTTCTTGTTGAAGGTCTGCGTGCTTCAAGAATAATGTCTTTAACTCTTTGGGAAAGTTCTGGATTAGCTGCTGCTATGTGATGTTCCATGCAGTCAGTTGCAGCGTTTTTAGGTTTGGATGTATGATGCTGTAGTTGTTCTGAGTTAACATCAAAGGCATCAGGGGTATTGGCCACATGTTGTTCGAGACATGCTCTTCAGTAGTGGGTACCAGTGTTGTCTTGGCCAGTTTGGGGCTATGAGGAGTATGCTTGGACGTTCGTCCTTGAATTTTAGTAGTACCTTGTGTATCAGAGGAAGAGGAGGGAATGCATATGCTGTTAGGCCTTTCCAGTTGAAGGAGAGTGAGTCCACTTTCCATGCTAGTGGGTGGAATGTCCTTGTGCAGAATTTTTGAGCTGGTGATTGAGAGGTGATGCGAATAGGTCTATCTGTGGCATTCCCATTTCTTTGAGATGGTCTTGAAGATGTCCGGGTGCAGCTTCCATTCGTGGGCATCCGGGTGGTTCTGCTTAGTATGTCTGCTAGAGTATTGTCTTTCCCGGTACAAATATTGCCTGTAACTGAATGTTGTAGCTGAGTGCCAGGGTCCACAGCTCCAAGGTCATTCTGCATAGGGGTATGAATGAGTGCCTCCCTGTTTGTTGATGTACCACATGACTGTGGTGTTGTCTGTCCTTATCATCAACTGGCCCTCTTTGAGGAATGGTTTGAACTTTTGGATTGCCAGTTTTACTGCCAGCATTTCTTTTAGATTGATGTGCAGGTGAATTTGATCCTGTGTCCACAATCCTTGCACGCATTTGTCCAGCATGTGGGCCCCCATCCTAGGTCTGAAGCGTCTGTTGTGATGGTCTGGCTTGGTTGACATCTGCGGAAGGGCAGGCCTGGGTTTGACTGGCATGCCTGAGCCCACCATAGGAACTCCTGTTTTAAGCATGGAATTAGTGGGATTTCTGTTTCTAGACTGTGTCTGTGTTGGGACCATAAATTCTTTAGGTACCACTGTAGTTTCCTCATATGTAGTCTGGCAAATGGGACCAGGATTATGCATGATGCCATGAAGCCCAAGGCCTGTAGAAATTTTCTTGCTGTTAACTTGTTCAGTTTTGTTAGTGCCAAGAAGTAAAGAGGAAGTTCTTTTTGTTTTTCTGTAGTCAGGCATGCCATTTGTTGTACTGTGTCCAATTCAGCAAGAATGTCCTTGTTTGGGATGGTATCAGCCTTGACTTTTGTAAATTGACTGTGTATCCCAGTCCTTGTAGCAAGTAAATGACCCTTTGTAAATCTGTTGTCAGCTTGCTTTTGTTGTTCCCTTGTAGCAGGCAGTCGTCCAGGTATGGGTAAATTTGAATTCCCTGTAGTCTGCAATGGGCGATTACTGATGCCAGGCATTTTGTGAATACTCTGGGCGCAGTAGATAAGCCAAAGGGCAATGCTGAGAATTGATAGTGCTCTGATCCTGCAAGAAATCTGAGGTATCTTCTGCAGATTGGTCGAATTGGGACGTGCAGGTATGCCTCCTTGAGATCTAGAGTTACCAGCCAAGACTCCTTGCCCAGCATGGGAAGAAGTTGCTGTAGGGTCAGCATTTTGAATTTTGGGACAATGATGTATGTATTTAAGGTGGACAGGTCGAGAATTGGTCTCCAACTTTTTTCCTTTCTTGGAACTAGGAATAGTCTGGAGTAGAACCCTTTTCCTTGTTCTGCTGTTGGCACTCTTTCCACAGCTCTCATGTTTGCTAACTCCATTATCTGGTAGAGCCTCTGTTTTTTGATTTGGAGGTAGATTTGGCATTCCTCTTTTGACTGGTAAAGTGTGGAAGTGAAACCGGTAACCTTGATCTATGGTTTGTAAAATCCACTTGTCTTTTGTTATGTAGTGCCAGTTCTTTGAAAATAAGGTTAACTTTCCGCCCAGAGGAGCTGCTATTTGTTCCCTGGTAGGCGGATTTAGGATTAAGTCACTGTGGTTGTGCTGATGTAGTGGCAGTGGCTGTGTCTGTGCCTCTGTTGTTACCTTGCCACTGTCGTCCTCTGTAGGCACCTCCTCTGGATTGGTTTCTGCCTCTGGAACGTCTATTCCTGCCCCTTTGAAATTTTATGAGTCAGGAAAGGACCAATTTTTGGCAGGCCAGTTCCTGCTAAACCTTGGGGTTGAACCTGCAGGAAATCTTTAACAGTTTGAACAGATTTTGCCTTTTCTTCCATTTTCTTCATAACCTGCTGGGCAGGTGTACCAAACAAACTTGTCTTGTCCATAGGAGCATCTAGCAACTTAGCTTTAACATGATCCGTAAAGCTTGTTCCTTTAGCCATGCATGTCTTCTTATCACTGTGCCTGTCATGGCTGATCTAAATGAAGCCTCCAGTGCATCATAGCCACATTTTAAGGAATGGTTGCTAACCTGTTGTATGTTATTTACCATCTCTAATACATATTTCTTATCAAGAGATTCATCAGTAGTTAGCTTTTTAGTTAACTGATCAAGCATAAACTCTTGGTATTGTATCATGTGAAACTGACAGTTTAAAGCTCTAGCTGAGAGAGTAGCTGAAGTGTAGACCTTTTTACCCCATCTGTCTAGTGACCTTGCTTCCCTTTCAGAAGGAATAGGGTTTTTAGCTGTGGTTGCGGCTACTGCCTTGGGACCCTGGGAGATAGTTTCTGGGTCTGCAAGAGGGGCCTTGTAAAGGTGGTGATGAGTATCTGGCACCCTGTAAAATCTGTCTGGTTTGGCAGGGGCTGGGGTAAAGAATCTGGAGGAGCAAACATCATTGAAAGCATCATCCACCACAGAGAACAGGAGGTATAGCTAAGGGCCTGTGCTGTGGGAGGTGCAGAAAGGTCCTAAGTCTTTTCTGAGTCTGAAAAATCCTGTTGCTGCCATTGGAACTGTTCTCGCATGGCATGCAAGGTTTCTCCAAAGGAGAATTCTTCTGGTGGGGAAGCAGCTGGAATGGATTCTTCAGCATCAGAATCTTCAAAATGGAAAAGGGAGCCTCAGGCTGGTCAGTTATGTCTGATTCATCAGCAGAATCATCAGAAGACACTGGCTCAGGGCTCTGCCCTAGGTCTCTTCTCTGGGGGCTGAGAGGCCCTGTTTGGAGTGAGATTGAGATCCTCTAATTAAAGAAATTAAATCTTCTGCCAAAGAAAGCATTTGAGAACTAGAAGAGGGCCTGGATGAGGGGGTTTAACAGGCACTGATTTAGTAGTCTTGGCTGCTTTAGCCCTGGCGAGCCTTAATGGACATGGCTGCTGGAGGCCTAGCAGTACCACGTGCTGGGGTAGAGACATCCAAGGGATGGTGTCTGATAAGTCAACCACCGTAGTGGGTAAAATTTCTGAGGTCGATTCAAGAATTGTAGCAGGGGCCTCAGTTGTAAGAATAGGTTCAGCTGTACTTTGAGCAGTTTTCTCGGTTTCGCGAAACCGAGACACTCATGTTTGCTTTGCCGTGGTTCGAAACCGCTGGACCGAGTGTCGGTCTTTATCTTTGCGTTTTTGGGGGTAGTCGGAGGATCCGGCGGCATAATGTACGCAAAAATCAGTACCGAAAAACTGTTCTGCAAACTCCGACCGACGCCTAGCGCTTACGGGTTGAAAGAGGCACAGGCGAACAGGCTGCTACGCCGTGGGCTGGGCCTAAACAAGGCAGACAGTAAGAGTGGAAATCTTTATGAGGTATTTGTTTCCCACAGGTTAAACAATTGTTAACTTTTTCTGACATCGGCTGAGGCAAGAAAGAGTCCCCAACGGGTACTTAGCTTTAGAAGTCTTCAAGTAGTATTCAGTAGAAGTAATCTCTGGATCCGACCGACCGGCACTTGCGAACAGCTTCTGCTTAGGGGATGGACAGGCACTGAAGGATCAGCTAGTTTCTTCTTGGTGGCAGCAGCTACCACCATAGCATCCACAGTAACTCCTTTGGTCAGAAATTGTTTATCAGTTGGTGCTGTTATAAACTTTGAAGGTCTCCTGGGGTAGGGTCCACTGAGTCAGGAGCCGTCCAGGCTTTGCTACCACCTGCATGAGGGGTCAAAGGGGGGGACACCCAGGAGGTGGAAGGCGAGAGCCAAACACCTCAAGATACACAGATTCATCCTCCGAAGGGTTAAGGGCTGGCCAATTTCCCTCTGTTTAAGGATCTCTAGAATGTCTGCAAAGGAGACATCTTCAGAAGGGGAACGGGGAACCCTCGAATCCTCTAAATCTGTGTCAGAGGTGACAGACTCAGGTGAGTCTATGTGTTTCCTCTACACTTTCTCTTCCGAGGGGCTCCCCTGCCAAATCAGGAGAGGCCTCGAAGAGGATGAAAATCCCACAGGGGATTCTTGAAGAGTTGGCTCTCTGCGGTCAGGGATGAGGGAGAGAGTAGACATAACCTGAGGCACCAAGAGGGAGGGTGGACGGAGCCGACTGTGGAGTTGAACCAGGTTCCAACACACTCCGCATGACCTCAACGCACCCCTGTCAGGCAGAGCCAGAGGTCCCCGCTCCGAGAAGCTGAGAACCTCCCTCGGCACCGACAGAGATGGCTCCAAGGCCGGTCGGAGCCGAACTCACCAGCGCCGAAGCACCGAGAGGGAGAGCGGGGTCGGACAAGGGTCCGATGCCACTCACCCCCTCGGAGCCGACGAGGGAAGCCCGGCGCCGAGATTCTTCAAAGGAAGAAATCGGAGCCGACGACGGAACCGAAGACAATTGTATCGGCTCCGACGCTACCACAGGCTCGGTTCCGAGACGCCCTGGCTCCGAGCTCAAAGGAGTCGGAGGAGGAATATTTACAGGAATAGGTTGAGGCACCGACTGATGAGTCGGGCTTTGAAGCATTTGGGCTAGTGCCTCGGACTTTAGAAGTTGACTCACTACCCTCTGAAGGTCATGATCCGAAAGCCTCGATCTAGAGGAGTGAGACCTATGGCTCCGTTCAGACAGCAAGGGAGACGCTGGAGCCGAATGAACGGAGCCAAGGGATGGTGACCTAGATCTCTTTCTAGATGTCGGCTCCGATGGTCTGATCGGAGCCGACCCAGGAATTTCCAATACCTCGGCTCCAGCCGAGCCGAGGAACCACAGAAGCTGTAGTCAAGACTCGCCGGCTCCAGCCGGAGCCGATGTAGCAATAGGTTTGAAGCCTTAGGCCTCGACTCAGAAGCTGGAGTCGAGGTCTTAGAAGCCTTGGAAGGTTTTCCCGAGGTAGCAGTTAGGGAACCTTCAGGCTTGAGCAAACCCCTTAAAATGAGTTTGTTCTTTCTTTCCTGCAGGACTCTAGGGCTGAAGCCATGGCATACAGCACAAGAGTCCTGCAGGTGTAAAGGTCCCAGGCAGTACACACAAGAAGTGTGACCGTCTGTCAGAGACATTTTCTGACAGCACGAGTCACACTTCTTGAAGCCTGAGACCTTTGAGTCCTTAAACATTGTTAAGGAAAGTGTAACCAAACACACACTCAAACACACTGATTACACTATACACAAAACTAAACTCAAAAAATTATAACTAAAATTATATTATCCCTAGTTTTTAGTTCCCTGACAAAAACACAAACACTCCCTAAGGGGATGGAAAGGCCCAAAGGCCTGAGGGAAGAACAAAAGTTCTTAGCAGAAAAAAAGGAGTGGAAAAGAGAGAAAAAAGGGGTCTGAATCCACTACACTAAAGGAAATAAAAATACTGAATAAAATTAAAGAGGTTTAAGTAGACTAAACTTACTCTACAATAACTCACCTGAAGCCGGTAGAAACCAAACACCTCGATCGCTGTAGCGGCAAACGAGATCTGAGGTAATGCACGCCTAGCATTGTGGGATACAAGGGGAGCCTCGAGCCGGTGGAACCAACTCTCGAGCTTTTAGAGTGGCAGTGGGCGAGAGGTCGGCTCCGAACCCATCCAGCAAGAATAAAGGCGAGATAGACAACTTAACATGAAAAGTTTCTCCAACGGGGTACTTAGCTTTAGTTTGAAGACTTCGGTTCCGAAACTCGAAAACGAAAATTTCAGGAGTCGGCTGACCAGCACTTGCAAACTGCTTCTGCTTCAGGCACAGCGCAGCAAGAAAGTCTGATTAAAATGGCGTTGGCTGCATGTTTTATACCCCTGACGTCATGGAAGAGGAGACAGCAACAGACGCAGGACCCAAGACTTTATTCAGGCCAACTGAGGGCAACCTGCCAGCAGATTACCCAAATGTAATGACTGCAACAGTGAAACACGAAGAACATCCCTGCAGTATCTGTCTGGCTTACAAGGAGCCGGAGGCAGAGAGTCAGGAGCCATACTAGATTCTGAAAAAACATCAACAGTCTAGAACAGGAGGTATAGCCAAAGGCCTATGCCGAGGAAGAAGAAAATCCCCAAGTCTCTTTTTAGATTCAGAGAAACCCCGACTTTCCCAGTGGAAATGTTCCCTTAGGTATGTAAAGTTTCCCCAAAAGAAAAATCCTCAGGGGGAGAAGCAGAAGGAATGGAATCTTCTGCATCAGAGACCTTATAAGTAGGTATAGACAAATCCTGTTCATTAGAAGAGTCAGAAGAAATAGAATCCTGTTCAGAAGATTCATAACCAATGTCTTGCCTAGGCCTCTTAGGAGGGAGTTGGCTACCCCTAATCAAAGTAATTAAATCTTCAGCCATTTTGATAATTTGATTTTTAGGCATATGGGCCTGCACATGTGGCCCAGTCATCGTTTTTTTCAGACATATATTTAGATTTTGGCCTTAGTTTTTGAAGATGGCGTCGGTCTAACATACAAATCTGTAGGCCTGAAAGCACCCTCAGAAGCCGATGCCTGCACAGTGGCTCCGGACCCAAGGTAGAGACATCCACGGGTTTCATAACTGAAGCATCTCGCGGCATACCGGACTCCGAATGGGTCTCAGTAGAGGCCTGTGAATCATAAGTGGCAGGTATCAGGGGCTGCGAAAGCGCCTCAGAGTACCGGCGAACTGGAGAAGCGTCGTCAGTTTTGGACCTCGACGGCCTGTCTCTTTTTCTTTGTGTTTTTTAGGGTATTCCAGTAGTCAGATTGCTAACAGACAACATTTCTGGATAATTAAATTGTGAGCCAAAATATTTTGAAGCAAAAATATACCAACGTTTAATAGTGCATTGATTAAATTTAGCACAAAACCGACAGCAAGGTATGTTGTGGTCAAGGCCTAGGCAAGAAATACAGTACAAATGAAAATCCTTATGAGGTATTTGCTTCCCACAAGTAATGCAATTATTAACTTTTACTGACATCGTTAAGGAGCAAGAAAAAGTTTCCCCAATGGGGTACTCAGCTTTTAGTTGAAGACTTCGGTTCTGAAACTCGAAAACGAAAATTTCAGGAGTCGGCCGACCAGCACTTGCGAACTGCTTTGGGCACAGTGCGGCAAGAAAGACTGAAGTAATGGCGTCAGCTGCATGTTTTATACCCCTGATGACCTGACGTCATGGAAGAAGGGACAGCAACCAACGCAGGACCCAAGACTTTGTTAATCAGGCCGACTGAGGGCAACCTGCCAGCAGATTACCCAAATATAATCACTGCAACAGTGAAACACGAAGAACATCAGTCTTGGATACAGGAAATCTGTATCTGGACTACACCAGTTACAGGAAAGGCAGGAAAAAAGCTTAGATTTTTTTTTTTCTTTTTTTTGTGCGTGTGTGACTGACTAAATGAATGAAAGCAGAGCAATGTAAATTTTACCGCTTTTTGTTATTTTTGTCTAGGTAGACTGCCTGGATGAGAGAGCTGCCCAAATCTGGGGACAAGTGGATGCCTGCAGGAAGCAACTACTAGAGCCATATGCTTTGGAAGCATACTGGATACAGCAGACAAACCAAAAGGCAATGAGTCCCCCATTTCCGCCCTGAATAAGCTTCTGCTTACGACAACTATAAGTATATGAAAGTAAGTATGCGCCACATACAAGGTGACCAGATAAGCTTGTAGGAAGAAAACCCTGCCAAGATTAGCACACTCAATTTTGGAACACTAGAACTTTCTTTTTCATGGAGCCAGAAAAAAATGTGGAGTAGAAATCATGTACCCTTTTTGGGCACACTTCCACTATGGCTCCATGACACAGGAGGCCTTTTAGCAGGGGAGGAATCAGGTGTACCTGTTCACTGGGAAGTGATGGGATGCATGAAAACTATGGTCTGTTTTTGAAAATGCAGTTTGCACCCATTCCTTAGAATCTACCGGACTAGTCTGTCCTGAGTGATGATATCCCATTATTTAATAAAGAAATCCAACTTTCCTCCTGTTCTTATTGGGCAGAGGGGCAAAAGAAGAATTTAGGAGGCGGCGAGAACACCTGGAGTGGTGGGAAGAGACGAGATTGTCTTTAGTCACAGTTCTTTCCTCAGTGTACCATGCCCTGATGGTCTCCAAGCTTTTCTTTCTAGTCTGCTTGCCATTTCCCCTTATAGTGGCTTTTCCTTCCATTCCAGGTCTTGCTTTTAAATCAAGCTTAGGGTTGAAAGGAAAGCCCTTACTAAGGTAATTCCTGCTGTACTAAGAGGTCTGGAAATTATAAAGCTGCTTGACTGACTTCATCATTTTCTTTAACATGTTCTCTGCAGGGAGTCTTTGTTCAAGGGTGCATTACGGGGAGATAAAGGGGAGAGACCTCAAAATCAGGCAATTTTCCTTAGAACCGGTCCTCCAGCAAACGCTCTATATGATGAATCCACCGCAATATAGCCACACTTCACAGAATGCCTGGCAACCTGTACACTCAAACTGCATAGCTCAAGCATCTCCCCTTTTTAGTCGTTCTTTATTAGCTTTGCCTTCTGCACAATAAGGAGGGACTCCTGATTTCTGAGCATGACCATTTGACAGCCAAGGCTTGTCTTCTCAAACACTGTACAGGATTTAGTCTTCCTGTCACTGGGAAGGAGATTCTTAGCTGAAGCCATAATAGTTCTTTTGTAATCTATAGGCACCACAGCTGGCTCAGCCAAAGGATTGATCGATCAATTTAGTTAGTTTTTATTTATTTTACAGAGGTACGTCTGGAGTCGTGGACCCTGTAAAAGCAGTCTGGTTTCCTAAGAGCAGGGGGTTGGGAATCTGCCAAAAATATCTAAGGGCAAATGCACCTTCCAGTTATTTCAGAACTGGAGACTTCACCAATATCTTGGGTAAAGGAAGCACCAGAAAATCACCATCTTCAGACTGGGTGAGTTCTTTAGTCTTCCATTTAGAGAGGACCTTCATATTATGAAGGATGCCCTCAAATGAGACATCCTCTAGGATGAAGCAGAAGGCTGCTGCCCTCATGATCAGACTCAAAGGGAGGGGCACACTGAATTATCAGAATTCTCCGCGGGGGGGAGGGGGGGGTAGGCTCTCTTTTTGCCTTCAATGCGACTCCAGATGCTGGCTGCCTAGATTTCAAAAATTCTACAAAGTCATGGGCCATCCAGAGGAAAATCCTGGGAGGTGGACAGGGAGAGAGGGTCTGCCCAGCCAAGTTGAGGCAAGCAGGATGTCCATTTAGGCTTGAAATGTTTAGTTGTAAGCTTGGAAAGAGACAGCACTGGAGAACTATGGTTGTAGGCAGACGCCCAAGACTTCAATCCAATCACTGCCATCATCCTCGCATACAAAACGTGCAGAGGCACTGCGCTAGTCTTCAACAACCAGGATTTGTTTATTGGAACCAGAGGCTCAGGGAGCTTCAGGACTGCCCAATATCAGGGTAGATTCAGCTCTTTAGCAAGTGCCATTACCATGAAGGGGAAAGTACAGTTTTGTACCTACCATAAATGTAGATGTCCGAACAGGATAGCATCTGCAGTCATAACAAATGGGTTGTCCTGTCGTCAGGCAGCCCTTCGGTAGGCCGGATTCCAAAGTCTGGGTCTGGCTTCGGCTGATGTCGCACTTCACCCGACGTCATCTCTGCTGGTCTTCGGGTATAAAGGCACCAGCCGACGCCATTTTCCTCAGTGTTTCTTGCCCCAGATGCCAGTTGCCCCCTAGGAAGTCAGTTTTGGAAGAAAAGCCAATGTTTCCAAAACAGTAGAAGGCAAACACATAAAATAAGCATGTAAGTACATATATACAAACAAATACACCATAAGAGACCCCCCCCCCATCTAGCTATTGGGAGGGTAAATACCCTAGGAGTACCACAGAGGGGAAGGAGGGTGGGTAATCCTGACTGCAGATGCTATCCTGTTCGGACATCTACATTTATGGTAGGTACAAAACTGTACTATGTCCTTCAAGGATGCATCTGCAGTCATAACAAATGGGTAGAATACCATAGCCAAAGTAGGGGAGGAGGAAAAGGAATTATGGTGTAGTTAGGATCCCTTGCAGTACAGCAGTGGCAAACCCTGCTCGGGATCTAGAGTATAGAGGTAAATTATAATGCTTGGCAAATGTATGCACGGAGGTCCAAGTAGCCTCAATAATGTCCTTGGTTGCCACTCCAAGAAAGCTGTGGTAGTGGCTGTAGCCCTTGTTGAATGAGGTCTTATGTCCTGTGGAACTGGTTTTCCATGGTAGGAGTAACAGAATCTTATGCAATTTCCTATCCATTTGGAGATTGTCTGCTTGGAAATTGCTTTACCTTCCCTTCCTGTTGCATAGGCCACTAACAGCTGGTCAGTTTTTCTGTTACTTTTGGTTCTGTCCAGGTAGTAGCGTAACTGTCTATGTACATCCAAGGTATGCAGCAGCCTTTCCCCCCCTGTTCTGTGGGTTGGGAAAGAAGGTAGGTAGGTGGATTGCCTGGTATAAAGACACTCTGGATACCACCTTAGGCATAAATGTAGGATTAGTTCTCATGGACACTCTATCTTGATGGAAGATTAGGAAGGGTTGTACTGCCATTAAGGCCTGTAGTTCTGAAACCCTCCTTGCTGAAGTAATTGCCAGAAGGAAAGCAGTTTTCCATGATAGGTGTTGAAGATCTGCTGTTCCTGCTGGTTCAAATGGTGGGAGTGTCAATTTTTCTAGTACAAAATTCAAGTCCCATGCTGGTAGAGGTGGTTTCCTAGGAGGTTTTACATTCTTGATCCCTCTGAGGAATTGCCTGAGTAGAGGGTGTGAGAAGACAGGTGGATCGGAGCTGTATTCTGCAGAAATAGCTGATGCATGTATCTTGATGGAGGAATAGGACAGGCCTGAATGTAGAAGCTCTGCCAAGTACTCCAGGATGTTAGCAATGTCTATGTTTGACACATCTTTTCCTCTTTCAGCACTCCAAGTGGCAAACCTTTTCCACTTTCCTGCATAGTTCCTTCTTGTTGAAGGTCTGCGGGCTTCAAGGATAATGTCTTTAACCCTTTGGGATAAGTCTGGGTTAGTTGCTCTTGTGATGTTCCAGGCAGTCAGTTGTAAGGTTTTTAGGTTTGGGTGTATGATGTTGTAGTTGTTCTGAGTTAACATCAAAGGCATCAGGGGTATTGACCACATTCTCCCCTGAGACATGCTCCTCAGCAAAGGACACCAGTGTTGTCTTGGCCAATTCGGAGCTATCAGAATTATCCTTGGGCGTTCCTCTTTGATTTTCAGTAGTACCTTGTGCATCAAAGGAAGAGGTGGAAATGCATAAGCTGTCAGGCCTTTCCAACTGAAGGATAGGGAGTCCACCTTCCATGCAAGAGGGTGGCACGTCCTTGTGCAGAATTTCTTGAGCTGGTGGTTGAGTGGGGATGCGAATAGGTCTATTTGTGGCATTCTCCATTTCTTTGTGATGGCCTTGAAGATGTCCGGGTGCAGCATCCATTCGTGAGCATCCGAGGTGGTTCTGCTTAACATGTCTGCTAGGGTGTTTTCTTTTCCTGGCACAAAGGTTGCCTGTAACTGGATGTTGTAGCTCAGAGCCATGTTCCAAAGGTCCAGAGTCATTCTGCATAGGGGTATGAATGAGTGCCCCCCTGCTTGTTGATGTACCACATGACTGTGGTGTTGTCTGTCCTTATCATTAAATGGCCTTCTTTGAGGAATGGCCTGAATTTCTGGATTGCTAGTTTTACTGCCAGCATTTCTTTTGGTTTATGTGCAGGTGCAGCTGGTCTGGAGTCCACAATCCTTGTATGCACTTGTCCAACATGTGTGCCCCCAGCCTAGGTCTGAGGTCCGTTGTGATGGTTTGGTTTGCTTGACAGTTGTGGAAGGGCAAGCCTAGGTTTGACTGGCATGCTTGGGCCCACCATAGGAACTCTTGTTTCAGGCATGGGATTAGTGGGAATTCGGTTTCTAAGCTGTGCCTGTGTTGAGACCATAAATTTTTTAGGTACCACTGTAGCTTTCTCATATGCAGTCTGGCATGGGGGATCAGGATTATGCATGATGCCATGAAGCCCAAGGCCTGCAGTAGTTTTCTTGCTGTTAGTTTGTTCTGCTTTGTTAATGCCAAGAAGTAAAGAGGAAGTTGTTCTTGTTTTTCTGCAGTCAGGAATGCCATTTGTTTTACTGTGTCCAATTCTGCACCCAAGAATGTTCTTGTCTGGGATGGGATCAGTCTTGACTTTTTTAAATTGACTGTGTATCCCAGGGCTTGTAGCAAGCAAATGACCCTTTGTAAATCTGTTGTCAGCTTGTCTTTGTTGTCCGCTTGTAACAGGCAGTCGTCCAGGTATGGATAAATTTGGATTCCCTGTAGCCTGCAATGAGCGATTACTGATGCCAGGCATTTTGTGAAGACTCTGGGCGCAGTAGATAAGCCAAAGGGCAATGCTGAGAATTGATAATGCTCTGATCCTGCAAGAAATCTGAGGTATCTTCTGCAATCTGGTCGAATGGGGACGTGCAGGTATGCCTCCTTGAGATCTAGAGTTACCAGCCAACACTCCTTGCCCAGCATGGGAAGAAGTTGCCGTAGGGTCAGCATTTTGAATTTTGGGACGATGATGTATGTGTTTAAGACGGTCAGGTCGAGAATAGGTCTCCAACTTTTCTCTTTTCTTGGAACTAGAAAGAGTCTGGAGTAAAATCCTTTGCCCTGTTGTGTTATTGGTACTCTTTCCACAGCTCTCATCTTTGTTAGTTGAGCTACCTGCTTTAGAGCTTCTGTTTTTTGAGTTGGAGGTAGGTTTGGCATTCCTCTTTTTACTGGTAAGGTGTGGAAGTGGAACCTGTAGCCTTGGTCTATGGTTTGTAAAATCCACTTGTCTTTTGTGATATAGTGCCAATTGTTTGAGAATAAGGCTAACTTTCCGCCTAAAGGTGCTGCTATTTGCTCCCTGGTAGGCGGTGTCAGAGCAGAGTCACTGTGATTGTCCTGTTGCAGTGGTTGTGTCCGTGCCTCGCTGGTTATTGCCTTGCCACTGGCGTCCTCTATAGGCACCTCCTCTGGGTTGATTTCTGCCTCTAGAGCGTCTATTCCTGCCTCTTTGAGATTTTGAGGAATCTGGAAAGGACCAATTTTTGGCAGGCCAGTTCCTGCTAAACCTTGGGGGCTGAACCTGTAAGAAGTCCTTAACTGTTTGTACAGATTTTGCCTTCTCTTCCATTTTCTTCATTACTTGCTGAGCAGAGGTACCAAATAGACTGTCCTTATCCATAGGAGCATCTAACAGCTTTGCTTTAACATGATCTGGCAGGACCTGTTCTTTCAACCATGCATGCCTTCTTATCACTGTGCCAGTCATGGCTGACCTAAATGAAGCCTCCAGTGCATCATAGCCACATTTTAAGGAATGGTTACTAACCTGCTGTATGTTATTCACCATTTCTAAAACATATTTCTTATCTAAAGATTCATCAGAGGACAGTTTTTTAGTTAACTGATCAAGCATAAACTCTTGGTATTGGATCATGTGAAAATGACAGTTTAAAGCTCTAGCTGAGAGAGTAGCAGAGGTGTAAACTTTTTTGCCCCATCTCTCTAAGGACCTGGATTCCCTTTCCGAAGGGAGAGGGTTTTTTGCTGAGGTAGAAGCTACTGCCTTAGGCCCCTGGGATATAGTCTCAGGATCTGCAAGTGGGGCCTTGAAAAGGTGGTGATGAGTTTGTGGGACCCTGTAAAATCTGTCTGGTTTGGCAGGGGCTGGGGGTAAAGAATCAGGTGCAGTGCAAACATCATTAAATGCATCATCCACAACAGGCAAAACTGGAGGTATAGCTAAGGGTCTGTGTTGTGGTAAGTGCAGAAAGGTCCTAAGCCTTTTTCTTGAATCTGAGAAATCTTGTCCCTGCCATTGGAATTGTTCCCTCATGGCATGTAGGGTTTCCCCAAAGGAAAATTCCTCTGGTGGAGAGGCAGATGGAATGGATTCATCAGCATCGGAATCTTCATAAGTAGAAAAAGGAGCCTCTGGCTGGTCTGTAGTGACTGAGTCATCCGAAGAATCATCAGAGGACTCTGGCTGGGGTGGCTCTGCCCTAGGTCTCTTTTCTGGGGGCTGAGAGGCCCTGTCTGGGTGAGATTGGGATCCCCTAATTAAGGAGATTAAATCCTCTGCCAGAGTAAGCATTTGAGAACTAGAAGTGTGCCTGTGTGAGGGGGCCTTAACAGGCACTGATTTAGCAGTTTTGGCTGCTTTGGCCCTGGCAAAGGCCTTTATAGACATGGCTGCAGGAGGCCTAGCAGCACCACGTGCTTAACGTTTAGTTATGTACTTACAATAACTTTGGATGTATGGGATCCATCTCGCCTACATTCATGACAGATGGGTTCGGAGCCGATCCATCGGCTCCGACTCGGCAACTTATACACTAGCACGAAGTCTCTCATTGGCTGGGCTATACCCTATCCCAGGATGCACTACACCTGCTTCCCCAGATCTTGCTTGTTCGCTTTCATTCACCATGTAAACACAGAAACACTATAAGTCACTATAACCAACTAAAGTTCTTCAAGAAAGAACGCCAAGAAAAAGTGACTACAGCTCCTCTAAATCCAAATGGCAGGGGGAAGGAGGGTGGGTACTTATGAATGAGATGGATCCCATACATCCAAAGTTATGGTAAGTACATAACTAAAAGATGTAATGGGATCCTATCTCGCCTACATTCATGACAGATGGGACAGCGTCCCTAGCACCTACATCCCGGGTGGCTCATTGGAACACACTCCTGAGAACCGTGGAACCAAAGGAAGCTCTGCCTCGAGAAACCACATCCAACTTATAATGAGAAATAAAGGTGTGCGGAGAAGTCCAGGTTGCCGCAGCACAAATATCATCTATGGATAACTTGGAGTGAAAAGCTACCGAAGTAGCCATTGCCCTGGTAGAATGAGCCTTGACTGGAAAGGGAAGGTCTTTATTGGCCTGTGAATAAACAAAAGTGATACAATCTTTAATCCATTTTGATATGGAGGCTTTTGATACTGGTTGACCCAATTTGTTCGCTGCAAAAGAAACAAACAATTGATTTGATTTTCGCGTTTGAGCGGTTCTATTCAAATAAAAACATAACTGTCTATGTACGTCCAATTGATGCAAAGTATATTCTGCGTTATTGGAGAATTCTGGGAAAAAAACAGGGAGTTCTATGGTTTGTTGCAAACAGAAAGAGGAGGCCACCTTTGGAATAAATGCAGGGTTCAATTTCAATGAAACTCTATGTTTGTGAAAAATCAAATAGGGAGGATCAGAACAAAGAGCTTGAAGTTCTGAAACTCGCCTAGCAGATGTTATGGCTACTAAAAAGGCAGTTTTCCAAGACAGAAATTTTAAATCACAAGTAGCAGCTGGTTCGAAAGGACGGGCAGTTAGGGCAGCAAGAACCATATTCAAATCCCAAGGAGGAACAGGATGAGATAAAGGAGGCCTAAGGAGCCAAGCCCCTTTAAGGAGCCTTACAAAGTTTGTGAGACATCAATGAAGGTTCAAATGAAGCATGAAAATTAGAGATTGCCGCTAGCTGAACCTTAATGGTAGAAACTGAAGAGCCCGACTGAAAAGGAAGGCCAGAAAATTCAGAACCTCCGATACTGGAGCAGTGAGAGGATCTATACCTCGTTCTTGAGCCCAGAAGGCAAACCTTTTCCATTTACTGGAATAAAGTTTGATGGTGGAAGGTTTATGGGAAGAAGACAGAATGTGGACCACATCCGGCGAGAGAGCATTATCTCGGACTAAGGATGGAAGTGGAGTAACTATGCTGCCAACTTCAGGGACCTGAGAGACGGATGAAGCCGTCCTGACTGATGAGTCAACAGGTCTGGCACCGGATCCAGAATCCATGGACCTTCTATCGCATGCCTCTGTAGGAAAGGGAACCAAACTTGACAAGGCCAGTGCGAGGCAATCAGAATCATCTCGCTCTCCATGTAAATGGCCTTCTGTATCACCCTCGGTAGGAGGGGGAACGGAGGAAGGCGTAGAAGACGGGGGCCAAATGCGAGTCAGAGCGTCCTGGGAATCTGTCCCTGAGAAGGGAACAGTGTGAAGAACTCTCTGCATTTCGCATTGTGAGGGCTGGCAAACAGGTCGCAGCAAGGAAGACCCCATCTGTCGAAGATTTTCAGCTATACTCTGATTGAGGGACTACTCGTGGGGCAAGAGAATGGTCCTGCTTAATCTGTCCGCAATCACATTGGACTTCCGGTATGTGCGTTGCCATTAGAAAGCGGTTGGTAGCTACCACCCAGTGCCAAAGTCTCATGGCTTCTCTGCATAGTGGGTAAGACCTGGTACCACCTTGCTTGTTTATGTACCATACTACCGACATGTTGTCGGATAGGATAGAAATTGGGCCCTGTGGGAGAGCGTGATGGAGAGCTTGGAGTACCAATAGTACCGCTCATCTCCAGGACATTGATATGCAAATCGTTTCCTGGATCTGCCATGTGCCTTGGACCGACCTGTCCAGGTAATGACCCCCCCACCCTACCTGGGAGGCGTCCGTGGTCACAGTGGCAACGGGACGTTGAGGAACAAAGGATCGCCCTGGTCGAGATTTGACTGTAGAAGCCACCAGCAGATCTCGACGGCAACTTTCCGTGATTATGATTAAGTGGTTCAAGGGCAGTTCCTGATAAGACCATTGAACCGACAGTAGCCATTGTAGAATTCGCATGTGAAGTCTGGCCAAGGGAACTAGAAGTATAGTCGGCCATCGAGCCCAACAGTTGTAGGATCCGATGGGCGGGCTCTTTGTAAGTGAAGGCAGGATTTGACTTGATCTTGTAAGATCTGAATTCTTGCTGCCGGTAAAAGGCGCATTCTTTTTGTGTCTAAGTCTGCCTATGAAAGTAATACGCTGAGAAGGCTGTAGTACAGATTTTTGCAAATTGAATGTGATCCCCAAGAAACGCCCAAGGTGAACGTGGCTCTGAGCTTGGAGAAGTAGATGCTCGGAGGTGGCTGTAAGGAGCCAGTCGTCTAAATAAGGAAACACCTGGAATCCCAGACTTCTCAGGTGAGCAGTTACCACTGCCAGACACTTGGTGAACACCCTGGGGGCTGTGGTGAGACCAAAGGGCAGTGCTCGAATTGGAAATGACTGGCTCGAAGGAGCGTAAATGTCTCCTGGACTCTTGAGCTATGGGAATATGATAGTAAGCGTCCTGGAGATCTATTGAGCACATCCATGCATCTTTTTCCAGCAAAGGAAGGATAGATTGAAGAGTGACCATTCGGAATTTGGACTTCTTGACGAAACGATTCAATGAACTGAGGTCCAAAATGGGCCTGAAGTCCCCTGTCTTTTTTGGTACCAAAAATAATTTTGAGTAAGTTCCTGATCCGATCTGGTCGATGGGGACAGGCTGGATGGCTCTTTTTTCTAGCAGCTTTGAAATTTCTAATGCTGCCTGATCCCGCTGACTGGGTGGTACGTCCAGGATTTCCCTTAAAGAAAGGGGGGGGTTTGCTGAAGGGGATGATATATCCTCCGGTAATAATGCGAAGCACCCACTGATCGCTTGTTATGGATTCCCAAGCTTGTGGGTGCGCCGCAAAGCGACCCCCGACTGGTTCCGGAGTTGCACAGTCGGGCAACAACTCAGGAACGCTGGTTGTATGAAGAACCACGAAAGGAATCGCAGTCTCCAGAGTTACGGGGGCCTCTGCCACCTCTGGGGCGGCGTCTTCCAAAATCCCCCCCCCCCCGCCTCTGGAGGGGGAATCACTGGGTGGATTAGAGAAAGACTTTTGGGATTTTTTAAACCACATTTTCCCTCCTCTCCCAGCCTTGGGATAAGGCCTGGAAGGAGCAGAATAACGGACTAACGGCAGTCAAAGTCTTGCCCTCCTGCTCGCACCGAGTTAGTGTGTCCTTCACCTTGGGTCCAAACAAAGATGACCCATCAAAGGCGCGAAGAGGAAGACTTGAAGGCCTCCGTAGCGAACACAAGCGTAACCAGGCTTGTCTCCTAAGGGCAACGCCTGTTCCCGCTGTTCTACTCGCTCCATCGGCCGCATACAAGATGAGCCGCATGGACGAGTTAACAATAGAAAAAAACAGTATTCATCTGTGCCAACAGTCGAGGCCAGCGCTTCAGGTAGATTACCAACAAGGAGTCATTTAGCTCTGAGAAGATCCCTTTGGAGCCTCGTAAAATGACATAAATAATTCAGCGACCGTAAGGTAAAGGCCGCTGAGGACAGGGTACGCTTCCCGTACCTATCCATACTCCTAGAATCCTTATTAGGAGGATGAATAGACGTCGAAGCCTCTGCCACGTCCTGCTGTGTGGCAGAAGCCACCACCAAAGCATCTACCGGTACACCCTTTGTGAGAAATTCTTTTGTGGGGAGCTGACAAGAATTTATTGGGCCTCAGGCACCGGTTCCGCGGAATCAGGGTGATCCCACACCCTTGAGAAACCAAATCAAGGAGTTCATCGAAGGGAGACACCCAGGAGGCGGAGGGCTGGGCCCCAAAGGCCTTGAGGAAGACTGACTCCTCAGCTGAAGGGGTTTTGGCTTGCCAGTCACCTCTCTGTCTCAGAATCTCCAAGATATCTGAGAAGGAGATATCATCCGAAGATGACTTGGGGACCCTTCCGCGTCATCGAGGTCAGTATCCGATGTAATAGACTCATCTTGGGAGTCTACGTGCTTCCTCTTACACAATTTCTTCCGTGGGGTTCGTCCGAAGCAGTTTCGGACGGACCACCCGAAGAAGGAACCCATTGGGGTATCCTCAGGCCCTGGGGCCCCGCTGCCAGGGGCTGCAGCAACAGAGGCACCAGTCTCCAAATCTAGGGACGGTGAGGTAGAGTCTAGTTGAACCGGCAAAGGCATGGCCAGCGCTCCTCATGGCCTCAAAGGCGGACCTCCAGAATCCGAGGGAAGTCACTGGTCTAGAGGCCACGATGGCACTGGGAATTCCAGCAGCCGATGCTCCGAGAGGAAGACTAGGCACCGAAGCACCCAATCCCAAAGTATTCCCCTCGGGCCCGGCTGTAGAGGTCGCAGTACCAAACCCTGAACTGGAGGACAGGGTAGGAAGCATAGTCGGAGCCGAAAAGCCTGATAGGGGTCTCTGCTCCGACCGTATGGCTCCACCTTGCTCCACCACCACCGGCTCCAACAACTCAGAGGAGGTTGGAGGAGGAATCAAATGTGTCGGGGGGGGGGGGATCGGCTCCGAAGCAAACTGTGCTGGAGCTGAGACCATTTTAGCAAACACTGGAGATTGGAAGAGCCTCTGTAAAACCCTATCCAGGTCCGAATCTGATAGTCGAGGATTTAGAGGAGGTAGACACTCGAGAAGACTTTCCTCTCGGCTCCGAGGGAGAAGGGGACCGGCTCGAAGCGGCTCCAATACTGTCGGCGCCGACTCCACCACCTCATGAACCACCATCGGCGAAGAAGTCTTCTTGAGCCGAGGGGAAGTCTGAGCTGCACACTTCCACGGCTCGAAGCCATAGGAGCCGATGGAGGTGATTCACCTCGATATTCCAACTAGCGGCTCCGAAGACAATGGAACAGTAGGAGGTATCGAGGCAGACTCGACCCTCGGCTCGAAGTCAGTGGAGCCGAGGAAGAAGAGGTCAACTTTTCTTTTAGAAGTCTGCTCCGACCGGACTTGTCGGACGCGATCTTTCTTTGGAAGCAACAGGAGGATTCAAAGCTTCCTCAAAGGAGGGTTTAATAAGCCCTTTTAAAATGAGCTTGTTCTTTCGTTCTTGAAGAACTCTAGCAGAAAAAGCGTGACATACGCTACAAGTCTCTTGTAGATGTTTCGGCCCCAAACAATAAACGCAAATAGAATGACTGTCTGTTATGGACATTTTGTAACTGCACCGCACTTTTTTAAACCCTGACTTATGTTCTTTAGACATAGTACAGGCACTACCACAAAAAAAAAAAGGTTACCACAAAAGTAGAGCACAAATAATGACAAAAAATGCCAACTGGAAAGCGCGAGACGCTCTGGCGCAAAATTTACCTCAAAGCAACAGGCACACAAGAACAACGGCCCAAGGCCCTCTAATTTAAACGGGCTTGGCCCGAAAAAGCAAATAACCACAAGGGAATTAAAGGTACACCAAAAAATACACAAGGGTAGGGCAAAGGCCCTCTAACTAAAACGGGCCTTGCCCGACTGAAAAAGAATAAACACCAGACGACACTCAAGCACTCAAATTCACAAATATAATAAAGAAAGCTGTTAAATATTAACCAAACAGCTGTTTTAACAAGAAACCCCAAGGTCAAGGACCAATAAAGGTAAAAACAATCACTTAGCTCCAGCCAAGTCGAGACCACGTCCAGCTTGTAAAGCGGCAAACGAGATCTGGGGAAGCAGGTGTAGTGCATCCTGGGATAGGGTACAGCCCAGCCAATGAGAGACTTCGTGCTAGTGTATAAGTTGCAGAGTCGGAGCCGATGGATCGGCTCCGAACCCATCTGTCATGAATGTAGGCGAGATAGGATCCCATTACATCCGTGGTTTCGGCCGAAACCGCGGACCGCGAATGTCGGTCTTTTTCTTTGCGTTTAACTATTTGCGTTGTCGGAGGATCCGACGGCATAATGTACGCAAAATCGGAGCCGAAAAACTGTTCAGCAAACTCCGACCGACGCCTAAGCGTTCGTCGGTTGAAGGAAGCACAGGCTAAACAGGCAGCTACGTCATGGTCTGGGCCTAAACAAGGTAGGCAGTAAGAGTGGAAATCTTTATGAGGTATTTGTTTCCCACAAGTTAAACAGTTATTTACTTTTTCTGACATCGGCTGAGGCAAGAAAGAGTCCCCAATGGGGTACTTAGCTTTTTAGAAGTCTTCGAAGTAGTATTCGGTAGTAGGAATCTCTGGATCTGACCGACCGGCACTTGCGAACAGCTTCTGCTTGAGCGCGGCAAGAAAGACTGAGGAAAATGGCGTCGGCTGATGCCTTTATACCCGAAGACCAGCAGAGATGACGTCAGGTGAAGTGCGACATCAGCCGAAGCCGGACCCAGACTTTGGAATCCGGCCGACCGAAGGGCTGCCTGACGACAGGACAACCCATTTGTTATGACTGCAGATGCATCCTTGAAGGACATCGTGCCAGAGGCTTCTTCAGACAACTGGTAAGAGAACTAGAAAAGTACTGGTGACCTCAGGCATAGGGAGGCCTAACGCTGACATGCCTCCCTTTGAGTGCATTTCCAAATTCTTTTTGCTTTTAAGCAATGGATTTGCTGGATTACATGGTGGTATGAGACCAGGCATGTGACTTCTTCAATGCCAAGTAGTCCCCGCAATCCCAGACAGAAAAGACCTACAACTGGGCACATCACAACTCGGACAATATGCACACATTCTGAAAAGTCTTATGTTGGATTTGTTTTCTGCAATCAATACCACCATTAGCTTTCGCTTCCTCTGAAACAGACACTTAGTCCTGAATAAAAGCTAACACAGGTTTGCACACAAGCAAATTACAAAGTGCAGTTGTGTACACTTACCATAAATGTAGACGTTCAAGTGTACTCACTGTTGCAGTTATCACATTTGGGTTACCCCCGTCAGGGTAGCCCTTGTCCAGCCCGAATATTAGAGGCTTAGTATTTCTGAATCAGTTGCTTTCGCTTGAGGACTGATGTTGTCAGGTCATCAGTAGTATAAAGTAAGGCAGCCGATGCAATTACATCAATTTTTCTTGCCCTAACCTGTCAGTAGCCCCCAAAGTAAGAGGCCAGGTTCTGGTGGAAATAAATACCAATATGTCCCTTGTAAGGAAAGAAAGACAATAAAGGGGGATGGATGGAGGGAGGGAAACATAGCATGCAAGGTTTCCCCAAAAGAAAATTCCTCAGGTGGAGAGGCAGAAGGAATGGACTCTTCTGCATCAGAGTCCTCATAAGGAGAAAAGGGGCCCTCTGGAGGGTTTGAATTATCTGATTCATCAGAGGAGTCATCTGAAGAAACTGGCTCAGGGGGCTCTACTCTAGTCCTCTTCTCTGGAGGTGGGTGAGAGGCCCTGTCTGGATGTGGTTGGGATCCCCGGATCAAAGAAATGAGATCCTCTGCTAGACTAAGCATTTGTGAACTAGAGCTAGGCCTGTGAGAGGGGGTCTTAGCAGGCACAGATTTTGTAGTTTTTGCTGCTTTAGCCCTGGCAAAGGCCTTAATCGACATGGATGCAGGAGGCCTAGCAGCTCCACGTGTAGGGGTAGAAATATCCAAAGGGATAGTATCAGATAAATCCTGTGAACCTGCAAGAGCAGGTGGGATTTCGGGAGCAGATTCAGCCAGGCTGGATGAGGCCTCGGTAAGTGGCAAGCTTTCGGCCGAAGGAAGAACCGTGGACTTGGTTTCAGCCGAAACAGAGACACTCGCGGATGGCTTAACCGCGGTTTCGGCCAAAACCGCGGACCGCGAGTGTCGGTCCTTTTCCTTGCGCTTTTTAGAAATTTGTGTAGTCTGAGGATCCGACGGCATAATGTAAGCAAAATCGGAGCCGAAAAACTCTTCAGCAAATTCCGACCGACGTCTAAGCGTCCATCGGTTGAAAGAAGCACAGGCTAGATAAGCTGCTACGTCGTGGTCTGGGCCTAAGCAAGGTAAGCAGTAAGAGTGGAAATCTTTATGAGGTATTTGTTTCCCACAAGTTAAACAGTTATTCACTTTTTCTGACATCGGCTGAGGCAAGAGAGAGTCCCCAACGGGGTACTTAGCTTTAGAAGTCTTGGTACTTGTAGTAGTAATCTCTGGTTCTGACCGACTGGCACTTGCGAACAGCTTCTGCTTCGGGCGCCACGCGGCAGGAAAGACTGAGGAAAATGGCGTCGGCTGATGCCTTTATACCCGAAGAACTGCCGCTATGACGTCGGGTGAAGTGCGACACCAGCCGAGGCCAGACCCAGACTTTGGAATCCGGCCGACCGAAGGGCTGCCTGACGACAGGACAACCCATTTGTAAGGACTGCAGATGCATCCTTGAAGGACATCCAGGACTGCAACAGTGAATACACTCGAACATCTACACTTATGGTAAGTGTACACAACTGTACTATGTTCTTCGTGTTTCACGGTTGCAGTCATCACATTTGGGTAGATTCCCAAAGCTGAGGAAATGGGTGGAGGCAGTCAAGGAAACTACGGGCTGGCAAGGATGCCCTACAAGACTGCAGAGGCAAATCCTGCCCTGGATTTGGAAAAGAGAGGCAAGTGATAATACTTGGTAAAAGTGCGAACAGATGTCCAGGTGGCAGCTTCCAGGATGTCCCTGGTGTGGACTTCTTTATGGAAAGCTGCAGAGGCTGCTCTGGTGGAGATGGCTTTGCCTTCTGACCCTGTAGCAAAGCTATCCAGCAATTGATCAGACTTTCTGAAGGATTTAGTCCTGTCCAGATAAAATCTGAGCTGTCTGTGCACATCTAGGAGCGAGAAGAATCCTTTCCCCCTTGTTCTGGGGATTAGGAAAGATTGTGGGGCAGATGAATGGATTGGTTGAGAGCCACACTGGACACCACCTTGGGCATGAAGGAAGAGTTAGTTCCCTGTCTGCACGGTAGATGAAGGGTTCCACAGCCATGAGTGCTTGCAGCTCAGAGACTCTTCTGGCTGAAGTGATGGCCAGAACGAAAGCAGCCTTTCAGGAGATAAATTTTTAGCTCTGCAGAAGAAGCTGGTTTGAAAGGGGCCAGGGTGAGCTTTTCCAGGACAAAGTTAAGGTCCCAAAGCTGGCGTTGGTGCCCTTCTGGGGAGGCTTCAAGTCGCTAGCCCCTCTGAGGAACTGTTTGATCAAAGGGCGTGAGAAAAGCAGCTGCTCAGTGGGAAAATGAGCAGAAACAGCAGAGGCATGAATTTTTATATAGGAGAAAGAGACACCACTGTATAGTAGGTTAGCTAAGTAATCCATGATGAGAGGGATGGAGGGCTGTGCCATATTGGCTCCCTTAACCTGGATCCAGGTGCAGAACCTTTTCCATTTACCTGCACAAGACTTTCTGGTGCAAGGACATATGGCCTCGTAGATAACATCCAGAACCTGTTTACTTAAAATGGCAGATTGGTTCAGGGTTAGGGAATAAGCCAAGCTGCCAAACTGACTGTCTGCAATTTGGGATGCATGAATTCCCCTTCCCTCTGGGTCAGGAGGTTTGGAATCGGAGGAAGATGCCATGAAGGCAGCTGGGACAGGCTGTGCAGCAAGGGGTACCAGTGTTATCGGGGCCAGTCTGGAGCTATAAAAATGTTTTTTGTTTTTTCTTCCCTTATTTTGAGCAGTACCCTGGGGATGAGAGGTAGGGGAGGAAAGGCAGACAGATAGACTTGACACAGGGGAAGGACAGGGCATCCACTTTCTAAGCCATGCAGTGATGCTCCCTGGTGCAGAATTTTCTGAGCTGATGGTTGGTGTGGGAGGCAAAGAGATCAACCTTTGGGGTTCCCCATTTCTGAGTTATTAGGGTGAAGATACTTCTGTTGAGTTGCCACTCGTGTGGGTTCAGAAGGTTTCCGTTTAATTGGTCTGCCAGAGAGTTGAGAGAGCCTAGCAGGAATTGAGCTAACAGGTGTAGTTGCATGGAAGAGGTTGAGAGCCAAAGGGTCATGGCCAGCCTGCATACAGGGAAGGAGCGAGTCACTCCCTGCTTGTTGATGTACAACATCACAGTGGTGTTGTCTGTTTTGATTAGGAGAACCCCTGGAGAGAGAAGGGGTTTGAAAGCTATCAAGGCGTGCTGCACAGCCATCATCTCTTTTTGATTGATGTGCACAGGGATTTCCCCGAGGGCTCCATTGGCCCTGTATGCACCAGTCGTCGAGGTGTGCACCCCAAGCGTAGTCTGAGGAGTCTGTGGTGAGGGTCTGGGCAGCAGGGGATGGGGAGAAAGGCAGTCCCTTGTTGTGGGAGCATGCTGTTGCCCACCAAAGAAATTCCTTTCTGAGGCAAGGAATTATAGGTAGAAGAGTTTCCAGGTCTTGAGAGTGCTGACACCAAAGGATCTTTAGGGTAGCATTGAAGTTTCCTCATGTGCAGTCTGGCACATGGAATGAGTAGTATGTAAGATGCCATGAACCCCAGAGCTTGCAGGATCTTCCTTGCAGATAGCTGGGGCCTGGTGGCTAGTTGAGAGAAGTAGGTTGTCAGGAAAATTTGTTTCTCTGGTGTAATGAATGCCATCTGGGATGCTGTGTCCAGACTTGCTCCCAGGAAGTTTATCCTCTGGGTGGGCACCTGCTTGGATTTCTTTTCGTTGATTGTGTATCCTAGGGAGGTTAGTAGTGGCTTTACAAAGGCCAGGTGCTTGAGCAGCTATTCCTGGCTGTCTGCCTAAATAAGGCAGTCATCCAAGTATGGGTAAATTTGGATATTTGTCTGCAAAAGGCAATGGCCAAAGCCAGACATTTTCTAAAAGCTCTGGGAGCAGTAGATAAGCCAAAGAGAAGCGCAGAGAACTGAAAGTGTGAGATCCTGCCCTGAAGCGTAGATATTTCCTGCATGATTCTCTGATAAGAATGTGGAGGTAGGCCTCTTTTAGAGCTAGGGTGGTTAGCAGCTGCTGGAGGGTGAGCATTTTGAATTTTGGGATCACCAGGAAGGTGTTTAGAATTGATAGATATAGAGGATGGGGCACCACGTGTCCTCTTTTCTGGGCAACAGAAAAAGCCTTGAGTAGAAGCCTTAGCCTATCTCTTCTGCAGGAATGTGCTCTACTGCTCTGAGAGAGAGAAGGAAAATTATTTGCTTTTGAGCCTCCGCCCACTGATTTGGTGGTAGATCTGGGAACCCTTTTAGGATTGGAAGGGTATGGAAGGAAAATTTGTATCCCTGAGACAGAATGTTCGGAACCCATTGGTCCTTGGTTATGGTGGCCCAGGTGCTTGAGTTAATGAGAATTTTCCTCCTAGGGGTAAGTGAAGGTGGGCAGAGGGGGGAGGAAGGGAGTCATTGTGAGTTCTTACCATAAGGGGGTGGCTTAGAACTCCCTGGTTTTGAAGTGGAGGGAGTCCACTGCTTTGATCTCTGCCTTTCCTGGGGCTACTGTCTGGGGGGGGGGGTCTGTTTCTGTGGGGTCTAGGCTGGGCTGGTTTACTCTGAGCAGGAAAGGACCAGTGCTTGGAGGGACAATGCCCTGTGAACCAAGGGGGCTGGACTTGTAAGAAATCCTTGCCTGTTTGCATAGATTTTGCATTTTCGGCCATCTTAAGACCTCTTCTGCTTTAGCGCCAAATAAGTTATCTTTGTGCAAGGAGGCATCTAACAATTTAGATGTGACATGGTCTGGCAAGGGTTGTTCTTTAAGTCATGCATGCCTTCTAATGCCAGATCCAGTGACTGCTGCCCTGCAAGAAGCTTCTAGGGCATCAAAATCACAGTGCAAAGTGTGTTTAGTTACTTGGCTTGCAGAATGCATTAAGTCTTGTAAATCTTTGGATTCTGCCCAAGCAGGAAGGGAAGACATTTTTTATTTAAACCACTTTCCAAAAGATAAAGAAAAATACCACTGAAGACCAGGAACCAAAACCTCCAGCACAATTTCTTTTATTCACACAGCAGATGAATCTAATAGCAGCAAAAACACTCTTAGCACCTCGGCTGGAACGCAGCCTTTACAGAGTAAATGCATCTAAAAAGGAGTTCCTCTTATATAAAAAAGTACAGTTGTGTACCTACCATAAATGTAGATGTCCGATAGATATTCAACTGCAGTCATGACATATGGGTTGTCCTGCCTCAGGCAGCCCTCGGTCGGCCGGATTCCAAAGTCTGGGTCCGACGTCGGCTGATGTCGCATTTCTCTCCGACGTCAGAGCGGCTGGAGTACATAAGCATCAGCCGACGCCATCTTCTTCAGTGTTTCTTGCCCCAGATGCCAGGTGTGCCTCCAAGGAAGGCTGTAATCAAATTGGAAGACAATAATAGGTTTCCAGACAATAGATGAGCAATAAACAGATACACCATAACAGATATCCCCAGCTAAGGATAACAGGGAAAGGAGTGGACCCAAGGCATAGAGGGGAAGGAGGGAGGGAAAACCTGACTGCAGTTGCATATCTATCGGACATCTACATTTATGGTAGGTACAAAACTGTACTATGTCCTTCAAGAATGCAACTGCAATCATAACATATGGGTTGAATACCATAGCTTAGCTGGGGGAGGTGGTATGCTCTAGGAAAAGGATGGTGTAGCTATCAATCCCTGCAGGACTGCCGAAGCAAAGCCTGCTCTGGATCTGGAATATAAAGGGAGGTTGTAGTGTTTGGAAAATGTATGCACTGAGCTCCATGTAGCAGCTTCTAGAATGTCTTTTGTAGGCACCCCTCTTAAAAAAGCTGTAGAGGTGGCTGTAGCTCTGGTGGAGTGTGGTCTGACATTGGCTGTCACACTCTTTCCATGGAAGGAATAACAGAATCTGATGCAATGTCCAATCCACTTTGAAATTGTCTGTTTGGAAATTGCTTTTCCTTGTACTCCAGGGGCATAAGCTACAAAAAGCTGATCAGACTTCCTACTGGTCTTGGTTCTGTCTAGGTAGTAGCGAAGTTGTCTGTGTATGTCCAAGGTATGTAACAGTCTTTCCCCTTTGTTCTCAGGATTGGGAAAGAAAGTAGGCAGGTGAATTGCTTGATTTAAAGAAATCCTGGATACTACTTTTGGCAGAAAAGTAGGGTTGGTTCGTAAGGAGACCCTGTCTCTGTGAAAAGTTATGAACGGTGGTATTGCCATTAAGGCCTGTAATTCCGAAACCCTTCTTGCTGAGGTTATGGCCAGCAGGAAAGCTGTCTTCCAGGAAAGAAATTGTAAATCCACAGAAGCTGCTGGCTCGAAGGGAGGTAGAGTCAATTTTTCTAGGACAAAATTGAGGTCCCAAGCTGGTACTGGTGCCTTTCTTGGGGGCTTTATATTCTTGATTCCTCTAAGAAATTGCCTTAGCAAAGGATGTGAAAACACAGGTGGATCAGTGTTGTATCTAGCTGAGATAGCTGAAGCATGTATTTTTATGGAAGAGTATGAGAGTCCATTATTTAACATATCTGCCAAGTATTCCAGAATGAGTGGGATGTTCAAAAGTGATGCATCATGACCCTTGTTGGTATTCCAAATGCTGAATCTCTTCCATTTGGCTGAGTAAGCCTTTCTGGTGGATGGTCTGCGGGCTTCTGTTAGTATCCGCTGAACTTCCTTGGAGAGAGATAAATTGAGGTTATTTATGGGATTTCCCAAGCTGTTAGCTGTAGAGTCTGGATGTTGGGATGAACAGTCCTGAAGTTGTGTTGAGTCAAAAGTTGGGGCCATTGTGGAAGGGCCCACGTCTTGTTGTGACATATGCTCCGTAGTAGTGGGTACCAGTGTTGTCTTGGCCTGTCTGGAGCTATTAGGATCCCCTTCGGTTGCTCTGCCTTGATCTTTAATAACACTGTGGTCATCAGTGGCAGGGGTGGAAATGCATAAATTATTAGGGAGCTCCAGTTGAATGAGAGGGCATCTACATTCCATGCTTGTGGATGATATGTCCTTGAGCAGAACTTTTGTAAGTGATGATTGAGGTGGGAGGCAAATAGGTCCACGTCTGGCCTGCCCCATGTCGAGGTGAGTCGTAGAAAGATGTCTGGATGTAGCCTCCATTCGTGGGGGTCTAGGAAATTCCTGCTTAGGCTGTCCGCCAGAACATTGTCTTTGCCTGGAACAAACTGGGATTGTAGCTGTATGTTTAGACCCAGTGATTTTTCCCAAAGATTCATTGTCAGTCTGCAAAGGGGGTAAGAATGAGTTCCCCCCTGCTTGTTTATGTACCACATCACAGTGGTGCTGTCTGTTCATATTAGTAGGTGGCCTTGTTGAAGTTGTTGTCCAAAGGCCTCGATGGCATGCATTACTGCTAGCATTTCTTTTTGGTTGATATGCAGATGTGTTTCCTTTGGGGACCATTGCCCTTGAATACATCTGCCCTCCATGTGCACCCCCCATCCAAGGTCTGAGGCGTCTGTGGTCATGGTCTGTGTTATCTGAGGTTTTTTGAACGACATGCCTGTGTTTGACTGGCTTACTGTGGTCCACCATAGGAATTCCTTTTGAAGACATGGAATGAGTGGAATAGTTGCTTCTAGGTTGTTGCTGTGTTGAGACCATAAGCTTTCTAAGTACCATTGAAGCTTTCTCATGTGTAGTCTTGCTAGTGGGACCAAGAGAATGCAGGATGCCATGTAACCCAGGGCCTGTAGGAAACTCCTTGCAGTCATCTGGGTGAGCTTTGCTAAACTTTTGAAGTAATGAGTTAACTTCTTTTGCTTGTCTTCTGTCAGGTAAGCCATTTGAGAGGCTGTGTCTAGTTTGGCTCCTAAGAAGGTTATTTGCTGGGATGGCTGAAGTCTTGACTTTTGAAAGTTGACTGTGTATCCCAGAGCCTGTAGCAAGTTTATGACATAATTCAAGTTTTTTGTCAAGGTAAGTTTGTTGTCCGCTTGTATGAGGCAATCGTCCAGATACGGGTAGATTTGAATCCCCTGGAGCCTGCAATGAGCAATTACTGATGCCAGGCATTTCGTGAATACTCTGGGCGCAGTAGATAAGCCAAATGGCAATGCTGAGAATTGATAATGCTCTGGCCCTGCAAGAAATCTGAGGTATCTTCTGCAGTTGTGTCTGATAGGGACATGCAGGTATGCCTCCTTGAGGTCCAGAGTAATCAGCCAAGACCCCTTGCCCAGCATGGGAAGGAGTTGCTGTAAAGTCAGCATTTTGAACTTTGGTACTATGAGAAAAGTGTTTAGAGCGGACAAGTCCAGTATTGGTCTCCATTGAGTTTCTTTTCTTGGAACAAGGAACAGTCTTGAATAAAACCCCTGACCTTGTTCTTGTTGTGGAACTTTTTCTATTGCTTTGATCTGAGCAAGCAGAGAAATTTGCTTGATAGCCTCTGCCCTCTGATTTTGTGGAAGGTTTGGCATGCCTTGTTTTCTTGGCAAGGTATGAAAATGGAACCTGTAACCGTGGTCTATAATGTCCAAAATCCATTTGTCTTTTGTCAGTTTGTGCCAATTTTATGAAAACGGAGATAACTTTCCGCCCAAAGGAGCTTCTGTTTGTTCCTTGGTCAGCGGAACTAGAGGAAAGTCATTGAGATTGTCCCTGCAGGGCAGGAGAAACCCCTGTGTCACTTCTTTGGTTTGCTGGTTGCCATTGTCGTCCCCTGTAGGAACCTCTGTATTGTCCTCTTCCTCGGCCACGCCTGTTTTTGCCCCTTTGAAAACTTTCAGGATTAGGAAAGGACCAGTTTCTAGAAGGCCAGTTCCTGCTGAATCTAGGCGGCTGAACCTGGAGGAAACCTTTGACTGTCTGAACTGACTTGGCTTTTTCCTCAATGGACTTTAACACATCTTTAGCATTAGCACCAAAAAGCTTGTTCTTTTCCAAATGTGCGTCAAGAAGTTTTGCCTTAACATGATCTGGTAAAGGTTGTTCTTTTAACCATGCAGGTCTACGAATGACCACCCCCTGTCATAGCTGCCCTACATGAAGCCTCCAATGCATCATATCCACACTGTAAAAAGTGATTGCTAACCTGCTCAGAATTATGCACAGCCTCCTGCAAAGACTTCCTATCTAAAGGTTCAGGAGAGGCCAATCTTTTCTGTAAATCATCTAACAGGAAATCCTGATATTGAAACATGTGAAAGAGACAACTGAGAGCTCTCATAGATAAAGTAGTGGAGGTGTAAACCTTCTTCCCCCATCTCTCTAAGGACCTTGCTTCCCTGTCTGAAGGCAAGGGGTTTTTGGAGGTGGTAGCTGAAACCCCTTTAGGCCCCTGGGAAATTGTTTCTAAATCAACAGCATGGGCCCTAAATAAATGAGAATGGGTTTCTGGGACCCTATAGTATCTGTCAGGCTTGACAGGAGCAGGAGGAAGAGTATCAGGGGTAACACTGGAGTCAGAGTATAAGTCATCCAAAACATCAAGCACAGGAGGTATAGCTAAGGGTCTGTGTTGGGGCTTTTTGAGGAAGGTTCGAAGGCGCTTTCTGGAATCTGAAAATTCCTGGCCTTGCCACTTAAAATGCTCCCTCATGGAATGCAGAACTTCCCCAAAAGAAATATACTCAGGAGAAGAGGCCGAGGGAATGGAGTCCTCTGCATCTGAATCCTCATAGGTCTGGAAGGGCTCTTCCTGGCTTTCAGAGTGAACAGAGTCCTCAGAATCTTCATCTGAAGGAAGAGGGTCAGAGGGGGTTCAACCCTGGGCCTCTTATCAGGAGGAGGCTGGGATCCTCTCTCAGGATGGGCCTGGGAACCTCTGATCAGGGAAATTAAATCTGCGGCCATGGACATGATTTGAGTTTCAGGAGTAGGCTGAGGTAAGGTTTTAGCAGTAATATGCTTGGACTTGCTGGCTGCCTTGGCACGTGTGTAGGCCTTGATAGACATGGACATGGGAGGCCTAGCCGCTCCACGTGCAGGAGTGACCTTGTCAACAGCAATGGTCTCGGGCATTTCCTCGGTTTCAGTATCCGGAGGAAAATCAATAACTGGCGGAGTGGCCTCCGGTATCAGAGGTATCGGTAATGCGGTGTCTTCGGTTCGGAGAGGTGGAATAACCGCCTCAGAGGGAACCAGGGCACTTGCGGTTAGTTTTGGCGTGGTGTCTGTGGAAGACGCGGGCCGAGGATGTCGGTCCCGGTCTTTTCGTTTCTTAGGAGTCTGCGTTGTCGGTTGTTCCGACGGCATTGTATAATCAAACTTTGACGAAAAAGTCTTCAGCGAACTCTGCCCGGCGCCTGAGAGTGCGCTTGTTGAAGCGAGCACAGGTGGCACAGGCCGAGACGTCTTGGTCTGGGCCGAGGCAAGGGAGGCAGTAAGAGTGGAAATCCTTATGAGGTATTTGTTTACCACAAGACAAACAATTATTTACTTTTTCAGTAATTTCTGACATCGGCTGAGGCAAGAAAAGGTCCCCAACGGAGTACTTAGCTTTTTTGATGACTTCGGTTTCGAAGAATACAGGAGCTGACCGACCGGCATTTGCGAACTGCTTCTGCTTCGGGCACCACGTGGCAAGAAAGACTGAAGAAGATGGCGTCGGCTGATGCTTATGTACTCCAGCCGCTCTGACGGAGAGAAATGCGACATCAGCCGACGTCGGACCTAGACTTTGGAATCCGGCCGACCGAGGGCTGCCTGAGGCAGGACAACCCATATGTTATGACTGCAGTTGCATTCTTGAAGCACATCTATAACTGTTAATCGATTAATTAATCAAACACTCACTCAATAATACATTCAATTAACTAATAAAAATTTAAATAATTTAAAGACACATTCAAATGAAACTTTCAGTTGCATTCCTTATTCAATCTTTTTGGTTGTAAAGTATCATATTTCAATATAAAAACTGATCCCTTCCTGCTTGGGCAGAATCTAAAGATTTACTACGGAAGAAAGAAAGACATTTTTTTGTTTAAGGAGTTCCAAGGTATATTGCGGAAAGTTCAGCATATGGAACTGACAATTTAGTGCCCTGAAAGCAAGAGCAGCGGAGGTGTATACTTTTTTACCCCATCTGTCCAATGCTCGGGAATCCCTGTCTGAGGGGGTGGGATTCTTAGCAGAGGTTACTTTAATCCCTTTTGGCCCTTGAGAAATGACCTCAGGGTCAGCTGGTGGATTTTTAAAAAGTTATTTGTGCGAGTAGGGGACTCTGTATTACTAAGTCTGGTTTTCTGGCAGTAGGAGGGTAGGGCATCGGGAGTCAAGCTGGATTCAAGAAAAACATCATCCACAACATCCAGGACTAGAGGGGGGGGGGTTATGGCCAAGGGTCTGTGTTGTGGAAGATCTAAGAATTCCCTGATCTCTTTTTAGACTGAGGGTAGTCCTGACTCTCCCACTGGAAATGCTCCCTTAAAGTATGCAAGGTTTCCCCAAAGGAAAAATGCTCTGGGGAGAGGCTGAAGGAACCGAGTCCTCTGCAACAGAATCCTCATAAGGGGAGAGGTGTTGCATGTCTTCATAGTCAGATGCATCAGATTCATCTGACTCTTGTTCAGACAAAACTACAGGGGACAGATCTCTTTTCCTTTTTCAGGGGGTAGCTTGGCTTCCTCTGATCAAGATAAGGTCTTCTGCCATTTTAAACATTTGAGACTGAAGCAAGGTAGCAGGCGCCTGACAGTGGGTCGTCGGTTTCTTGGGTGTGGTTCGAACCCTGGGCCTAAGAAACTGTCGTTTTTTGAAAGAACGGTAGTCGCTAAAGAAGACATCGGTTTGCATTGAGATTCGGTAGTGTGAAGGAATTCCTCGGAAGCCGGTGCCTGCTCAACGGCTCTGGACCCATCCAAGGTAGAGACGACTGCAAGATCCTTAGTTGAAGAGTTTTGCGGCATACTGGACTCCAAAAGGGTCTCGGTAGCAGCCTGAGAAGCAGAAGCAGGCATCAGGGGCTGCGAAAGCTCATCACTGAGTACTGGGGGACTGACTAGTTTAACGGAAGCATCGTCAGTAGGTTTGGACCTGTGCAGTCTGTCTCTTGTCTTTATCTTTACTTTTTTTTCCCCCCGGAAGATCTGCTGTCGGATGGCTTACCGAAGCCATATCGGAATTCGAAGACTGTAAACGAAAATATGTGGCTACAATAAGGGCCCATCTATGGATAGTTCTGGCATTGAACAAAGCACAGAAGAGACAACGGGGGACGTTATGGTCTGGGCCTAAACAAGTGACGCAGTAAGAGTGGAAGTCTCGGTGTGGTATTTGCTTTACACACGTGAGACAATTGTTAACTTTTTCTGACATCAGTTAGTGGAAGAAAAAAGGATCCCCAATGGGGTACTTAGCTTTCAAAGACTTCAACTTCAATTCAGAGACGAAAACCCAGGTAATAGGTGACCGGCACTCATGCGAACTGCTTCTGCTTTAGGCTCCACCGCAAGAAAGACTGATGTAATGGCGTCAGCTGCCTTACTTTATACTACTGACGACCTGATGTCAGTTCTCAAGTGACAGCAACAGACGCAGAAATACTAAGCCTATGGTATTTGGGCCAGGTGAGGGCTACCCTGGCAGGGATAAGATAATCCAAATGTGATGACTGCAACAGTGAAACATGCAGAACATCAGATAAGTAACCAACTGGAGAAAATTCTTATCCACCCAATGGAAGGAAAGGAAGATGAGCTGCTCGACTGATGACATAACAGCACATACATTTTTATGGAAACTCTGGCAAGAAAAAAAAACTGAAGATGGCACAGGCATTCTAATATCTGGGTGGGAGGGTGTCTGAAGGAGGAAGGTGCAGAGCTTTGGAAATCTCTCTCTCAAGTTTTCTGCAGTGAGCACGAGTCATTACTGCAATAATAAATATGAACATCCACTGTTGAACACCAAAAAAGTCTCTGGGCTCAACTTTGTTAGTACCAGACTGGAAAGAATGGCTACTCTTGGTGTCCTTCTGTTGCTGCTGCTCTGACCATGTCACACTCACAGCAGCGGTGCCCTTAAGCAGTTTGTTCAGGTTTTTCAGTTGGTTGGACACCATTTCCAAGCAACACTGGTCCGTTGATAGGACAGTCCAAGAATGTCATCCCTCTTCTGTTTGGTAAACAGACAGACCTGAATCTACTTGGGAGACTTCCATCCACAACACGAAGTCCATCCCTGTCCATATTTAAGCGCAACTCAGAACTAAGGATGGGAAACAAAATTGATCCCAGGATTGCCCCCTGTACTGCTAATGGACAGAGGCAGCTCCTAAATGCTTTATCCCCTCAAATTATATGATACCAGTTATTGTCACTAGGGACAATATATAACTATCAGCCAAGGGATGGATAAGGACAATCTATACCCAAACGGGATATGTTACTTTGAGCACAAAAGGTGAATCTGGCTAGGCTTAAAGTGGCCTGCAATGGCAGCTAACCTTGTACTTAACTATGAACCTAGAAAGTGGGATCAATGCAGCCAGAAGTGATAGGCTGATTACAGCACAGCCATTTAACAACCCATCTGGCAGCTACTTCTCTTTAGTGAGCTATCCAGATCAAAATGAAAGAAGGCAGTAGGTGCCAGAGTCTTAACTTTTTTTTAATGGACCGTCTGGCTCCAATTCATTAGCCATGTTTGTTTGGAAATGGATGGGTGACAAATTATCTCACATACAGAGACAGTAGTGGATGCAAAGGCACACTTACGAAGCTTTTCCATATCCTAGACTGCATAGAAACTGCAGACAAAGTTAGTCTGGGAGTCTTCAGCTACACTGCACATTCCTCTAGAAGGTAGAAAACCTGGTCCACCTTCTTGGGAACAGGGGGGCACTATGGTGAAATCTTACTATATTCAAAACATGGCAAAACATCTAAAGGACAGATCCAGAAGGCTTGGTGGGGGGTGAACCAGCAGACATTGTCTTGTCTGTAGTATAGATGGGTCTACATTAGTTCATCAAAAGTTGTTGAATGTGTGCTCATCAATGGCTAGAGAGCCAAATTCATTACAGCGAATCACAGAATTTTTCCCAGGGTTACGAACCACTGGGACATCACCACAACTTTGCCCTTTTCCCCACTGTATGCAATCTTGGAGTTGGTATACATAGTTGGGGGGTGCAGCCTCTTACTAGGGTGGGTTTGATTTAGTGAGATGTGTGCTCAAGTGCTAGAGGGTGAGTGGTTCCAAACACTGGGAAAAATTCCCTGGTTCTCTGTAATGAATTTTGCTGTTTAGCCTTGGGTACGTACTTGATGAATATGTATTTCGATGAATTAATACAGACCTGTATAGACAGAAAATGTGAACTTCCCCATTATATTATTTTGAGGCATTCTTCAACTTGATCAACTAGACAAGGAGCAGGGCAAGCTGGCCCCTTCATCAACATCCAAGTCCCCCCATACAAACTGAGTGGGTTGCTGAGCCTGCCAAGAGAACACTGGTGGCTGTGCATGCATGATTCGAATACGCAGTACGAGGTTACCGGTTGGAGGGGCAAAGTGGGAATAATTCTTAATGCCAGGGGTAAAAGTCGTAACCAAAGGCCTGATACTAGGAAAGTTGAAAATGGTAAAATTTCTTAGCAGAGGGGTAGGCAAACATACTGCCAATAACAGAAAATGCCAGTACTGTGCAGGCAGGTACCATGAAAGAATAAACTGGCATAGACTGGGCCAACAATGGAAAGTAAAGTGTCAAGAATGACTGAATAAGTAAATAAAGAGTACACATGCTACTGTAGTCAATGCCATTCCAGACTGAGCAGGTAGGATTTTGGACACTGTTAGAAACTGAACCACTTGTCACTTAAGTTAGATGCTTGTTTTCATTTGGCACTGCTTTTGCAGAAGGCCTCTGACTTTGGCTCACATTTTGGTCCAGTCCACAAAATAGTTTTTTTGGAGAGTGAATTAGGACTACAATCACTAAATAAGGACATAAAAAATTTACATTTAACTACATTTGTGTGACTTTTTTTTCCTGAAGGTTAATTTCTAATATATGCAAACATCATTATCTGCCTCTGATTTTGGTACTTTGTCCCCCATTATTTTTTGGCTTTCTCCTTGATTCTTGAGCTGAGAGGTATGTTGAAGAGAAAGGGCTGCAATGGGTTGTACTCTTTAATCTTGGAAAACTGAGTAGTAAAGACACATAACGGACAAACAGGAATGTATTTATTGATTAATTTTATCACAGTCAAAAGTTCTGTGATGTACAGTCACAGTAATATAGATGGCTGTAATCGAAGGCTGCAGTACTTTACACACACACACCCCTCATACATGTATATGTACAGTGGATATAAAAAGTTTATACATCCCTGTTAAAATACCAGGTTTCTGTGACATACAAAAATGAGACAATAAATCATTTCAAAACTTTTCCCACCTTTAATGTGACCGATAATTTTTCAATTGAATCGTACAGGTTAACAAATCTGTTAGGGGAAAGATATAAAAATAAATGTACAATACTCTGGTTACATAAGTGTGCACACCCGTAAACTAATACTTTGAAGCACCTTTTGATTTAATTACATCATTCAGTCTGCTGTTTAAATGGGCTCCAGTATTCATAGAGAATTTCAGGTGAGACTAGAGGAAAGGGAACCATACCCATCGAGGCCAGAAGGGGGCAATGAGGATGACTGAGCTCTTCGGCCTGCTTGCTTTCTGTAAAACTTCAGGATCAGTTTAAGAGAGGGGTAGGCATATGGGAGACCCAGGGGCCAATCTTGAGACAGAGCATCCCTTGGTGACCCCCCCCTCCCAGAGGAACTTGAGGGGAGAGGCAAATAGGTCACAGCAAGGCTGGCCCCAGTGGCTGAAAAAAAAAGTGTTCGCTGCTGGAAGGACTACTTGTGAGGAATCATAATAGACCTGCTGAGTCTGCCAGTCCGTTGGTTTTCCCGGTATGAGCATTGCACTTAGAAAGCAGTCTGAAGAGATCGTCCATTCCCAGACCTTCATGACCTCTCTGCACAATGGGTAAGATCAGGTTCCTCCTTATTTGTTGATCTACCAGACTGACACGTTGCCGGTGTGTAGTGCAAAAGTCCCCAAGGGAAAAATGTCCTGAAAGGCTTGCAACATTAAGACTGCTCTCATCTCTAGGACACTGATCTGCAACCTGGTCTCAGGAGGGGGACCACATGCCTTGGACCATCTTTCCCTTGAAATGCTCACCCCACACCCCAGTTGGGAAGCATCCATGTTCACTGGGGCTATTGGGGGAGGAAGAGAAAAAGGCCTGTCCAAAAATAGATGGTCTGATCAGATCCACCAGTGAATATGACATTTGCAAATCATAGCGATTTTGATGGGAACAGAGGCTGGTCGAGAACAGACCACGGTACCGACAAAGTCCATTGGAGGATTCAAATGAATCTTGCTAGAGGAACTAGAAGTATGGCAGCTGACACTGACCCAAGAGCTTGCAACACTAATTTGGCTTGAGGGGACAGATGAAACAAGTCCCATACCAGATTTCTCAAGGATGGGATGCGATGAAGGGGAATGAGTCCACGTGTGTTGTCATATACAGTTGAGTTCCTATAAATTCTGGATTCTGAACAGGTGTCCGCTTTGATTTGGCAAGATTTATCATAATGCCTAGGGAGATGGGGACCTGAAGGAAGAAATCCCAGACTTGAAGCTGATGCCTGTTTGGGCAATGAGGAGCCAATTCTCTAGACAGGGAAACACCTGGAATCCTTTGAATCTCAGGTTAGCTACCACGACTGCCATGCATTTGGTAAAACACCTGGTGAGCTGTGGTGAGTCCAAAGGGCAGTGCTTTGAATTGGTAATGTTTAGCTCCCAGCCAAAATCACAGGCATCTCCTGAAGCACCTGTCTATTTTGATGTGATAGCACATATCCTGGGGATCCCATCTAATCGTCCTGGTGCGAGAGACTCCTGCGGGGAGTCTAAATGCTACCTCTTATAGATTCTCTTCCTGGGAACTGTATCAGTGGGGACTTCTGGTGAGGTCTCGGAAGAGCAGGGACCACCCAATGGGGCTTCCTGAGGCTCTGGGTCTCTACGCTTGGCAAGGATCTGTGAAGCAGAAGCAGACACAGACACCTTTGGGGAGAAGGTAGCAGGACCTGAAGATGAAGACGTCTTAGGAGACATAACTCTCCTCATGGCTTCGAAAGCACCTCTGCCCCAATGAGAAGGGACAGACAAATCTGAGGAAACAGTCAATATCCCTGGCACCAGGACAGTGGGCTCTGAGCCAGAGGTAGGAGCAGAGCTACCAGAGTGTTGGCTCCTAGATTCCTTGATTGGCACCGAAGATGTCAGAGTAAACGGAGCGGAGGACACTGGAGTAGCAGTCGGCTCGGAAGGCTCAACGATCATCAAGTCTGACTCCTCCAGCTCAAAAGGACCAGTATGGCTCGGAGGAGGAAAAACAGTAGGTGGTAAAAAGGGTCTTCAGTTCCAAAGTCATTTGAGTTGGAGCGGACAAAAATTTAGCAACGGGTGGTGCCTGTAAAAGCTTCTGCACCACACGATCCACATACAAATCAGAAAGGCTAATCGAAGACCGAAATGAGTGGATAGGAGGAGGTACAGATTGCAGGAGTGGAGACTTGGGCACTTCGGATACCAGTTCTAGAACTGGGGATCGGCTCCGAAAGGACAAGACAGTTGGCTCCGAGGGCTGTGGAACAGATAAAGTTTTTTTTTACTTTTTTTTACCTCAGAAGTAGGAGCCTTAGAAGACTGAGGATTTGCTAGACCTGTCCTGATCGCTTAAAGCTTCTTGAAAAGATGGTCTGACTAAACCTCTGTCGATTAACTTTCGCTTTCCCTCCTGGAGAGCCCTAGAAGAGAAAGACTGACAAATGGAGCAGCTTTCCTGAAGGTGCAATGCTCCCAAACAGTATACACAATTCACATGACTGTCAGTGACAGACGTTTTCTGTCCATATTTAAGACATTTCTTAAACCCTGATCTAGGGTGTTTATCATGGACAGCCATACTGAAGCATACAATCTCAAGCGGGTACTGTACAGAAAGTACAGTTGTGTACCTGCCATAAATGTAGATGTTAGAGTGTATTCACTGTTGCAGTCATTACACTTGGGTTATCCTGCTGGCAGGCTACCCGCAGTCAGCCAGAATTCCAAAGTCTAGGTCTGGCGTCGGTTGTCGTCGCCTCTTCCCTGACGTCAGTGCGCCAGGGGTATAAAAGATGCAGCCAATGCCATTTTCTTCAGTTTTTCTTGCCCCAGATGTCAGGTGCCCCCAAACAGGTAGGCTAAAAAATTATGCCAAGAAGCATGCATGCACAAAATAAACATTTCCTTCATCTACAAGCAGAGAAGTACAGAAAAGTCCCAGCAAGAAAAGGGGGATGGTGGGAGGGTAACCTGGACTGCAACAGTGAATACACTCTAACATCTACATTGATGGTAGGTACACAACTGTACTATGTTCATCGTGTTTCACTGTTGCAGTCATTACACTTGGGTTGAATCCCAAAGCGGAGGTTGGGTGGCTGGGCCTAAATAGGATTAGGAGAGGCTGCAGTGGAAAAGCCTGTTCTGGATTTAGAGTAGAGAGGTAAGTGGTAGTGCTTGGTGAAAGTGTGCACCGAACTCCAGGTTGCATCCTCTAGAATGTCTTTGGTTGGTACTCCTCTGAGGAAGGCTGCTGAAGTGGCTGCTGGTCTGGCTGAATGTGGCCTAATGCCCTTAGGCACAGATTTGCCATGTTGTGAATAGTAGAAACAAATGCAGTGTCCTATCCATTTTGAAATAGTCTGCTTTGAGATGGGCTTTCTTTGTGATCCTGCAGCATAAGCTACAAACAGTTGCTCAGTTTTTCCTGAAAGCTTTTGTTTTGTCCAAATAGAAGAGTAGCTGTCTGTGTATGTCCAAAGCGTGCAGAAGTCTCTCCCCTTAATTCTGGGGATTTGGATAAAATGTTGGCAAATTAATGGTTTGGTTAAGAGCCACACTGGATACTACCTTTGGCATAAATGTTGGGTTTGTCCTTAGAGAAACCCTGTCCTGATGAAAAATGATGAAAGGTTCTACTGCCATTAATGCCTGCAACGCTGAGACTCTTCTTGCTGAAGTTATTGCTAGGAGCAGAGCAGTTTTCCATAAGAATTTTATATCAGCTGTATTGGCTGGCTCAAAAGGAAGCAGTGTGAGCTTTTCTAAAACAAAATTGAGGTTCCATGTAGGTATTGGTGCTCTCCTTGGGGGTCTTATGTTTTCTGCCCCTCTGAGGTACTGTCTTAGTAGTGGATGAGAGAAAATAGGAGGTTCTGTACTGTAATGAGCTGGAATGGCAGAGGCATGGATCTTAATAGAGGAGAAGGATAGGCCTTTGTCCAGCATCTCAGTTAGGTATTGCAGAATATGAGGTATATTTGGAACAAGTGGTTCGAGTCCTTGTGCCCGGTTCCAAGCACAGAATCTCTTCCATTTTTCTGCATAAGGATTTCCTAGTGCTGGGCCTCCTGGCTTCTAAAATGACATCCATAACAGCTTTAGAGGTGTGGTCTGAGTGGCTAGATTATCTGCCATGCAGCCAGATTTAAGGTTCTGAGTTGACTGCAGAATCTGACTGTTTTGTTGAGTCAGAAGATGAGGTATTTGAGGTAAAGGCCAGGCTGGTCCTTGAGACAAACTCTTTAGGATTGGGTACCAGTGCTGGTGTGGCCAGTCTGGGGCAATCAGAATCATTTTTGGCTTCTCGTCTGACTTTTAGGAGCACCTTGGGAAGGAGAGGCAGTGGAGGAAAGGCATAAACTGTCAGTCAGTGTTTTCCAGCTGAAGGATAGAGCATCCACTTTCCATGCTTGTGAGTGATGAGTTCTTGTGCAGAATTCTCTGTAGTTGGCAGTTGTGAGGAGAGGCAAAAAGATCTATGTCTGGGCATCCCCATTTCCTGGTTATCATGCTGAAGACCTGTGGATTTAGTTTCCATTCGTGAGGATCCATGAGATTTCTGCTTAGTTAGTCTGCCAGAGTATTTTTCTTTCCTGGCAGGTATCGTGCCTGCAGATGTACTTGATAGGTCAGTGCTGTGTTCCACAAAGTCATGGCTTGCCTGCAGAGGGGGGTAGGAATGTGTGCCCCCTTGCTTGTTTATTTACCACATAACTGTGGTATTGTCCATCTTTAGTAATAGTTGTCCTGGATGTAGTAGATCCTTGAAGGCGGTCAGGGCATGCTTTACAGCTAGCATCTCTTTTTGATTGATGTGAAGATGCATTTTCTTCTTGGGCCACGTGCCCTGAATACATTTTCCTGCCATGTGTGCCCCCCAGGCATAATCCGATGCATCTGTTATTGTCTGCCTGGCTGTGGGTAAGGTGAAAGGCTGTCCCTTGTTGTGGTGACAGGCCAGTGCCCACCATCGAAACTCCTGTTGTAGGCAGGGAATAAGAGTTATTACTGTTTCCAGGCTGTGGCAATGTTGGGTCCAAACACTTTAGATACCATTGTAGTTTCCTCATATGCAGTCTTGCATATGGAATTAGTAGAATGCAGGATGCCATGAAGCCCAGAGCCTGCAGAGTTTTCCTTGCAGGGAGCTGGGTCTTTGTTGCCATCATTTGAAAGTAATGAGTCAGTTGCCTTTGCTCGTCTGGCGTGAGATAAGCCATCTGGGCAGTTGTATTTAAGCTTGCACCCAGGAATATTATCTCTTGAGAGGGCACTAGTTTTGACTTCTTTTCGTTTACTGTGTACCATAGGCAAATTAGTAATATTTTTACAATCGCCAGATGCTTTAACAGAATGTCCTTGCTCTCTGCTTGAATAAGGCAGTCGTCCAAGTAGGGACATATTTGAATTCCTTTTTGTCTGCAGAATGCAATTACTGGTGCCAGACATTTTGTGAAGACCCAGGGAGCAGTACATAAGCCAAAGGTCAGTGCAGAGAATTGGTAATGCATTGAGCCAGCTATGAATCTGAGGTATCTTCTGCAAGATTGTCTCATTGGGACATGCAGGTATGCCTCCTTGAGGTCCAAAGTAACTAACCAAGCCTTCTTGCCCAGCATGGGTAGAAGTTGCTGCAGTGTTAACATTTTCAATTTTGGAATATCCATGAAAGTATTTAGGACTGACAGGTCCAGTATTGGTCTCTATGCTTTGTCCTTTCTGGGTACCAGGAAAAGTCTTGAGTAAAATCCTTGTCCCTGTTGTGGTACTCTTTGAATAGCTCTCATGTCCATGAGAGCAGAAATTTGTTTTTGTGCCTCTGTCCATTGGTTTTGCGGCAGGTCTGGCATACCTTTTGCTTTTGGAAGGGTGTGAAAGTGGAACCTGTAACCCTGAGAAACAATATTCAGTTCCCATTTGTCCTGGGTGAGCATGTGCCAATTTTGTGAGAAAAGTGCTAGCTTTCCCCCTAAGGGTGTTGTCAAAAGGTAAGTGCTTGGCATTTGTAGGGGAAGTCATTGGGACCGTTTCCTATAAGGTTGTGATTTGTCTTCTCCTCCTTTGGGGGGCTGAAGCACCCCATTGTTTAGGTCTGTATGAGCCTTGGGGCTGAAATCTGCCTCTTGGGCGTCTGTATCTGCCTCTGTGGCCTGACACCAGAAAGGACCAATTTTTAGAAGGCCAGTTTCTGCTAAATTTAGGTGGCTGAACCTGTAAGAAATCCTTACTGTCTGCATTGACTTTGCTTTATCCTCCATTTTCTTTAACACCTCTTCTGCCTTAACACCAAACAAAGTATCATGCTGAAGTGGAGCATCCAATAATTTTACTTTAACATGATCAGGTAAACTTTGTTCTTTTAACCAAGCATGTCTTCGAATGACAGAGCCTGTAACTGCAGCTCTGCAAGAAGCCTCTAATGAATCAAAACCACACTGCAGAGTATGCTTTCCCACTTGTTCAGCTGCATGCAATAAATCCTGCATTCCCTTATTGTCAGGACATTCTGAGTTTGTAAGCATTTTCAGTTTTAACAAAGACATTAAGTATTGTTGATATTTAAGCATGTGAAACTGGCAATTTAAAGCCCTTACAGCTAAAGTAGCAGAAGTGTAAACTTTTTTCCCCCATCTGTCCAGAGCTCTAGAATCCCTATCAGAGGGGACAGGGTTTTTTTGTAGTGGAAGCCTAAACCCCTTTGGGACCCTGAAAAATTGTTTCTGGGTCAGCAGCAGGGTTTCTATAAAGAAATTTATGAGAGTCTGGGACCCTGTAATACCAGTCTGGCTTGACTGGTGCAAGGGGTAAAGAATCGGGAGACAAACTGGATTCAGAGAAAACATCATCAGCAATATCAAGCACAGGGGGGATAGCCAGGGGCCTGTGCTGAGGCAATAAAAGAAAGTCTCTTGAGCCTTTTCTTGGATTCTGGATAATCCTGGCTCTCCCAATGGAAATGCTCCCTCATGGTGTGCAAGGTTTCCCCAAAACAGTAATCCTCAGGCGGAAAGGCTGAAGGTATAGATTCTTCTGCATCAGAGTTCTCATAGGGAGGGAGAGAATTTCCCTGATCTGAAGAGGAATCAGAGGAAATAGAAACCTGGTCAGGAGAGTCATAGTCAATGTCTTGCCTAGGCCTTTTATCAGGAGGGGGATGGGAACCCCTGATCAAAGTAATTAGGTCCTCAGCCATTTTAAGCATCTGTTTCTTTGGCATGTATGACTGTCCAGGAGAATGCTGTACTTGTTTCCTTGTCTTTAATGGTGTTTTTGACTTTGCCTTGGCTGCTGTAGTGGACTTAATAGTAAGCTGTGAAGGTCTGAAAACACCCTCAGAAGCCGATGCCTGCTCAGCGGCTCCGGACCCATCTGAGGAAATAGCTTCCGCAGGCCCAATACCTTGAGTTTCCAGAGGCATAGATGTCTCCACATGGGAGTCGTATGCGGCCTGTGGCTCTGAGGTAGCAGGTGTCAGGGGCTGCGAAAGCGCCTCACTGAGAACCGGCGACTGGCCTAGAAGAGGCTTTGTCTGTTTTGGACCTCGGATGCCTGTCCTTTTCTTTGTGTTTTTTATGAATTCCGGTCGCCGGTTGTTCCGACGGCATTATGTAGATAAATCTTCGACCAATGTAAAGCAAAATCAAGCAGACGCTTAATAGGGCGTTGGTTGAATCTAGCACAAAACCGACAACTAGCAACGTCGTGGTCAGGGCCTAGGCAAGGAATACAGTAAGAGTGAAATTCCTTATGAGGTATTTGCTTCCCACAAGAAATACAATTGTTAACTTTTACTGACACTGGACTGGAGCAAGAAAAAGTTTCCCCAATTGGGGTACTTAGCTTTATTGAAGACTTTGGTTCTGAAATTCAATTTTGAAAATCTCAGGAGTCAGCCGACCATCACTTGTGAACTGCTTTTGCTTCGGGCACCGCGCAGCAAGAAAGACAGAAGAAAATGGCGTCGGCTGCATCTTTTATACCCCTGGCGCACTGACGTCAAGGAAGAGGCAACAGCAACCGACGCCGGACCTAGACTTTGATTTTCTGGCCAACTGCGGGTAGCCTGCCAGCAGTATAACCAAGTGTAATGACTGCAACTGTGAAACACGAACATCTAGCCACACCCACAAATATCAAACAAGCCCTTTTAAAACTATGGGCTAAAAATACTAATCGGCACACACTAAAGACTAAATATATTCAAGCTGCGACAGAAAAGTCACTATTCAAAGGCACACAACTACAATATAAGCTACTATTAAAGATATAACAAGGCCTAAAATAAAACAAGGTAAAGAGAGCTAACTAGTTAAGAAAGGCACACCAAGGAAAGGGAAACGCAATAACCTATAAAAGGATCTAAAGAAATATCAAAATATTTGTTGCAAACAAATCTGAGATAACTCTAGGAGCATCATGGGATAGGGACTTGGCCTCGAGCTGTCTGAAGACCTCGAGCTTTGCAGTAGGCTGACTTGGAGCCGAAGATTGGCTCCGAACCCATCTGTAGGAATGAATGGCGAGATAGAACAACTTCACATAGACAATAAGACTGGAAATTATTACATGTTCAATGCACACCAATATTATAGACTATGTAACTGTGTCACTAAACCCAACAACTGAAGTGTACAGACCACCAAATTGAAGTGCTGATGACCTAGGAGGAATTTGTAAATTTCTTTCCTGAAACAAGTCGGAAAAATATTATTGGGTGGGCACTTAAATTTACAGAAAGGCAGGAATAAAGCAACTGTTTTACAAGGTTAAAAAAGCCTACCAGGGAATGGAATATATTAGTAATTTATTTAGTAACACAAACAATGTCTGTTACTTCATGTCAAGTTTTACCACTGTTGTTGCGGCACAGTGATCATGGGGTTATAAAGTTTAAATATGCTATTAGGTAACATACCTCTCAACCAGCAAGTGCAAGAAATCTGGACAAAGCCAAAAATAAATGGGGGACAAAGCCCCAAAAATAGGGACAATTTTTAAATACTGCTGTTATCAACTTAGAAAGTTGACATACTAAAAGGTTTTGCATTGGCATGCATTTTCTGAGGGATATAAAGTCTGAAACTCAAACATCTTATTTAGCAATGTTCATCCTTGAGGACTTGACCCGCGGTGGTGATGCTGCGGTAGCCTTGTCGCCATCCGGTTCGATTCTCAGCTAGAGCGTCTTCTGCGTGGAGACCTGCATGAATGGCCGTACCTTCGTTGAAGGCTGTGCGTCAGGGCTGGTAACTCGGCACGTAAAAATCAACTACCAATCATTAGCGGACCGGAGTTCCTCTGTGGTGACCCCTAACCGGGAAAAAGCCGAAAAACACAATCCTTTGATGACTTGCCAGAAACCCACATTTTATGAGGGACAGGCTAAAAATAAGAAGCAAAAATCTGGATAGCTGAGAGATGTGCTACATAATTCTGCCAAACTGAAATCTAAACCAATGAACAGATTTAACAGATTATATGGAAGCAAAACAGTCAACGTAAAACTAATTGGAATGATGCGTTCAGTGGACAGATTGCAGAAGGAATGTGGAAATTCTGAAAGAGAAACTGAAATAAATTCAAAACATGTTTATCAGGAGAATATATTTCCATAAGAATAAGATACTTGTTGAAGGTGAAAGAATACATAAGAAATGAAAATAAGGTTGAACTACAACTTTGAAAATAAACTGGGCAGACAAATTAACAGTGTGACACAAGATCAAGAAAGTTTACATAAAAATATTGAGCATACCAGGAAACCATTTTGTACATACAAAATATGTGAAAGACGTAAAGACATACAAACTGATAAATTGTGTGTAGATTCTAAAAAAATATTCTCATACAGATTATAGATATATTTACAAAATCTTATGCAAAAAAGGATGACTCAACAAATGGGGTGAAAAACTTTCCTAGTGACCTCCAGTAACCTCAGATACAGAGATCAAATTACATTATATTGAAAAATAACTATAGAACTCTGCAAACTCCAAACAAATCACAGGGAAGAGAGAGAATTACTAAATGATGACCTGAGTAAAGTTCAACTTACAGTATCATTATATATATTTACTAGGTCGTACAGAATTAGGGAATATGGGTATAACATGACTAGGCTTATAAAGGCTCTAGGGCCATTAGCCTAATAACCTCCTAACATTCTATAAAAATGAGATTCCTCTAGATTGGAGTCATGCACTTGATAAACACATCTTTTAAAAAAAAAAAAAAAAAAAAAAAAAAAAAAAAAGGGGAGTAGGACAACCCCCAGAATCATACAGACCCTTAAGTGTACTTTCATGTTGTGGAAAAATAATGTTAAATTCAGAGCTGGAAAAATAGGGACACAAAAACATGCACGTATATGCTGCAAATCAATCATCAACTGTAACATGATGTTCTACAACAGTTACGAATGAAAATTTGTATTGTGATATAACATACAGATTTAACTTCAGCATTTGATAGGGGCATACACAACACTGATCAATAAATTAGAACTACAGTAGAGAGTTGATTATCCGAACGTTATCAGAAAGTGCAGTTGTGTACACTTACCATAAATGTAGATGTTAGAGGTATTCACTGCTGCAGTCAGCATATTTGGGTTATCTGCCTGCAGGTAGCCCTCAGCCAGCCTGAAAACCAGAGTCTTTGCATTTCTGCTTCTGATGCTGTCACTTCTTCCCTGACGTCAGGTCATCAGGGGTATAAAACATGCAGCCGACGCTATTACATCAGATTTTCTTGCCCCAGATGTCAGGTGCCCGCACAATAGGAAGCAATTGTATGATATGGTACACCCCCACCAAAAAGCAAATACACAAGAAAAAATAAATATACCAAACAAAAAGGAAAAGCAAAGCCAAGAGGAGTCAGGGGGCTGGAGGGAAGGTAACCAGGACTGCAACAGTGAATACACTCAGACATCTACATTTATGGTAAGTGTACACAACTGTACTATGTTCTTTGTGTTTCACTGTTGGTCACCAAATTTGGGTTGATTCCCAAAGCTAAGGAAGTAGTTAAAGAGCATTAGGGCCAGCTATTAAGCCCTGCAAAAAGTACAGTTGTGTATACTTACCATAAATGTAGATGTCGGAGTGTATTCACTGTTGCAGTCAATACATTTGGGTAGTCTGCTGGCAGGTTGTCCTCAATCGGCCTGATTAACAAAGTCTTGGGTCCTGCGTCGGTTGCTGTCCATTCTTCCATGACATCAGGTCGTCAGGGGTATAAAACATGCAGCCGACACCATTACATCAGTTTTTCTTGCCCCAGAGGTCAGGTGCCCCCCTAATGGGGGGCAAATAAAATTAAAAACGCAAATATATATCTCCAACCAAAAGCAAATACACCAAAAAGGCTTTTAAGCATAGTAATGGAAGGTAGAGGTATAGCCACAGAAAGGTAGGGGGGCTGGAGGGAGGGTAACCAGGACTGCAACAGTGAATACACTCTAACATCTACATTTATGGTAAGTTTACATAACTGTACTATGTTCTTCGTGTTTCACTGCTGCAGTCATTACATTTGGGTAGATTCCCACAGCTATGGTTGGGAGGAGGAGTTTATGCAACATTAGGACCAGCTATATGGCCCTGCAATACAGCAGTGGCAAAGCCAGCTCTGGATTTAGAGAAAATTGGTAAATGATGCTTGGTGAAAGTATGAACAGAACTCCAGACAGCAGCTTCTAGAATATCCCTGGTAGGAACATCTCTGAGAAAGGCTGCAGAAGTAGATGCAGCCCTGGTGGAGTGAGATCTGATCCCCTGGGGGATAGGTTTTCCATGGTGCTTATAGCAGAAATTAATTCAATGGCTTATCCATTTAGAAATGGTTTGTTTTGAAATAGCCTTCCCCTCTGACCGCGCAGCAAATGCTACCAGCAAAATTGTTCAGACTTTCTTCAAGATTTAGTCCTGTCCAAGTAGAATCTAAGTTGTCTGTGCACATCCAAGGAATGCAAAAGCCGTTCCCCTTTGTTCTGTGGATTGGGAAAGAAGGCTGGCCGAATGAATAGACTGATTAAGAGCCACGCTGGAAACCACCTTGGGCACGAAGGATGGATTGGTCCTGAGAAATACCCTGTCCGCATGAAATATGATGAAAGGCTCCACTGCCATAAGGGCCTGTAATTCAGATATCCTTCTAGCGGAAGTGATTGCTAAAAGGAAGGCTGTTTTCCAAGAACTAAATTTTAAGTCTGCAGTAGCAGCTGGCTCGAAAGGAGGTAGAGTGAGTTTCTCCAAAACAAAGTTAAGGTCCCAGTCAGAGGTAGGAGCTCTCCCGGGTGGTCTCAAGTTCTTTGCCCCTCTGAGATGCTGCTTAAGCAGAGGAGGAGAAAAAAAGGGTGGTTCTGTGTTATAGTGAGCTGAAATAGCTGAGGCGTGGATTTTAGAGGAAAAAGACAGGCCCTTGTGAAGCATCTCATTACATCCGAGTGACGTCTCCAGGTGCATCTGCAGTTACCTCCTTATTGCTTGCTCATATTTGCATTAATTCCAAAACCATGCTACATACAAGGTATCAGAATGTTTTATCTTCAAGCATACATGATGGCAAACACAATTGTATTGATATTTGACCTATGTCAATAATTATTTGTTAGAATTGTGAGGTGATAATTTTTTAAAGGCTGAAGCCATGCCCACTGGGAGTTAAAGGTACACACTCAAAAGAGCTGTACTGGAGGGAATGAGTTAAGTATTGCAAAATCTGAGGTAAATTGGGTGTTGCTGTGCTCATCCCTAAAGAGATAGGTTTCCAGGCACAGAATCTTTTCCATTTGTCAGCATAACATTTTCTAGTACTAAGCCTTCTCGCCTCCAAGATGACATCCATCACAAGTTTGCTGAGGGATGATAAAGGTGAATTTATGTGATTAGCCAGGCTGCAAGGTTCAATGTTGGAAGCAGAGGGTGCAGAATTTGGTTCTCCTGCTGAGACAGCAGGGAAGGGGTCTGAGGCAGGTGCCATGGAGATATTGGAGACACTGCGCAGGAGTGGGTACCAGTGTTGGCACAGCCAGTCTGGAGCAATCAAAATCATCCTTGATTTGTTCTGACTTTCAGCAGAACTTTGGAGAGCAGAGGCAGAGGGGGAAAGGCGTAGACTGATAGGTTTTTCCAGCTGAAGGAGAGAGCATCCACTTTCCAGCTGAAGGAGAGAGCATCCACTTTCCAGGCTTGTTTGTGGGGAGTCCTTGTGCAAAACTTGTCCAACTGGTAGTTCTGGGGGGAGGCAAATAGATCTATGTCTGGGCTCCCCCACTTCTTGTCAACATGTTGAAAATCCGTGGTTCCAGTTGCCACTCATGTGGGTCCATGAGTTTTCTGCTTAGTCTGTCTACCAGTGTATTCAATTTTCCTTGCAGGAATTGAGCTTGTAGGTGCACTTGGTAGCTCAAGGCTGTGTTCCACAATGCTATTGCTAGTCTGCAGAGGGGATAGGAATGTGTACCCCCCAGCTTGTTTATGTACCACATAACCGTGTGGTGTTGTCAGTCTTTACCATTAGTTGTCATGGAAGAATGTAGTCATTGAAGGCAGCCAGAGCATTCAGTACAGCTAACCTTTCTTTTTGACTGATATGTAGGTGCATTTGATTTGGTTTCCATTTGCCCTGAATGCACTTCCCTGCCGGGTGAGCCCCCCATGCATTGTCTGACTTAATCTGTAGTTAGGGTTTGGGTGGCAGGGGGAAGTGTGAATGGCAGTCCCTTGTTTTGGTGGCAGGTCTCTGCCCACCATAGAAACTCTAGGCATAGGCAAGGTATGATAGGAATCATTGTTTCCAGGCTGTGACAATGTTGACTCCATAGACTTTTTAAGTACCACTGTAGTTTCCTCATATGCAGTCTTGCATATGGAATTAGAAGAATGCAGGAGGCCATGAACACCAAGGCTTGCAGTATTTGTCTTGCAGATAGCAGGGCTTTTGTGGCCACTTGTTTGAAGTAAGTTACCAAATGAATTTGCTTCTCTGGTGTGAGGAAAGCCATCTGGGCAGTTGTATTCAAGCTTGCACCCAGGAAATGTAGTTTGTTGACAGGGTTTCAGTTGTGATTTCTTTTCGTTTATGCTGTACCCCAGACAAGTTAGAACCCTTTTTACAAACGCCAGATTTAGAGGTATGTCCTGGTTTTCTGCCTGAATTAGACAATCGTCCTGGTATGGATAGATTTCAATATTTGTTTGCCTGCAAAATGCGATAACTGGAGCCAGGCAGTTTGTGAATACCCTGGGCGCAGTAGACAAGCCAAAGGGCAGTGCAGAGAACTGATAATGCAAGTAGCTTGCTTTGAAGTGTAGGTATCTTCTGCAGGATTCACTGATTGGGATATGCAGGTATGCTTCTTTTAAATCTAGAGTTGCCAACCAGGCATCTTTGCTTAGCACAGGAAGTAACCGGTGAAGAGTCAGCATATTGAATTTTGGAATCTCCAGAAAGGTGACAGGTCCAGGACTGGACACCATGATTTCTCTTTTCTGGGTACCAGAAAAAGCCTGGAACAGAAACCTTGCCCCTTTTCCTCTTCTGGTACTGGTTGAATAGCCCCCATGTTTAAGAGGGAAAGTACTTGTTTTTGAGCCTCTGCCCACTGATTTGGGGGTAGGTCTGGCCACCGGTTTGGTGTTAGCAACGTGTGGAAGTGAAATCTGTATCTCTGTGACACTATATTTAGAACCCATTTGTCCTGGGTTATAAGTTCCCAGTTCTTTGCATGAATAGCAATCTTTCCTCCCAAAGGGGCGTTTAAAAGGTAAGTGCTTGGTAATTTTAAAAGGAAGTCATTGAGACTGTTTACCATGGGGGGCGGGGTACCTTGTTATTTGGAGGCCCCCCACTTCTGAGAGTCCCCTAGGACTGAAACCTGGGATTTTTGCCGTGTCTGGGTTTGGCTTGAGAGGATCTGGAAGGGGCTGGAAAAGACCAATTCTTAGTAGGCCAGTGCCTACTAAATCTAGGAGGCTGAACTTGTAAGAAATCTAACAGTTTGCATTCATTTAGCATGATCTCCCATCTTTTTTAGAACTTCTTCAGCCTTATTGCCAAACAGGCGGTCCTGATTTAAAGGAGCATCCAACAATTTAGCTTTAAACATGGTCAAGCAAAGATTGCTCCTTAAGCCAAGCATGTCTTCTAAGCACAGACCCATAACAGCAGCCCTGCAGGAGACATCTAAAGAATCAAAACCACATTGCAAAGTATGTTTTCCAATTTGTTCAGCAGAATGCATTAAATCCTGTAAATCTTAATTTTCCATACAATCAGGAATCATCATTTTCTGTTTAAGCAGTCCAATAATATGCTGCTGATATTTTAACACATGAAATTGGCAGTTTAAAGCTCTGATTGCCAAGGTTGCAGAAGTATAAACCTTTTTACCCCATCTATCCAGTGCCCTGGAGTCTCTATCAGAAGGGGTAGGATTTTTAGCAGTAGAAGCTTTAATGCCTTTGGGCCCCTGAGAAATGGCTTCTGGATCTGCAACAGGATTTTTGCAAAGGAACCTGTGGGTCCCCTGAGAAATGGCTTCTGGATCTGCAACAGGATTTTTGAAAAGGAACTTGTGGGTCTCAGGAACCCTGTAGTATCAGTCAGGTTTACTAGGAGCCGGAGGCAGGGAATAGTACAGTTTTGTACCTACCATAAATGTAGATGTTAGAGTGCTAATACAGCTGCAGTAATCACATATGGGTTTTCTGCCATCAGGCGGGTCCTCGGTTGGCCGAATTCCAAAGTCTTGGTCCGGCGTCGATTGTTGTCGCCGTCTTCCCTGACGTCAGAGCGCCAGGGGTATACAAGTCACAGCCTACGCCATATTCTTCAGTCTTTCTTGCCCCAGATGTCAGGTGCCCCCAAAAGGAAGGCAATAGATAAATTATATGTATGTATATATATATATATATATATATATATATATATATATATATATATATATATATATATATATATATATATATAAATATATTCAAGCAATGCAATGTTATCAAAAAAAGTAGTTGCAAGCAAATACACCATAGAAGGATAACCCAAAATAGGTTGTATGAGGAGGAGTTAGCCACTAGTCCTATACCTAGAGGGAAGGAGGAGGAAACCTGTACTGCAGCTGTATTAGCACTCAAACATCTACATTTATGGTAGGTACAAAAGTACAGTTTTGTACCTACCATAAATGTAGATGTTCGAAGATCCACATTGCTGCAGTCCTTACACTTGGGTAGTCCGCTGTCCTCGGTCGGCCCGAATATCAAAGTATAAGGCTGACGTCGGTCAGGGCGCATTTGACTGACATCAGACGCCAGGGTACAAATGCGCATGACCGACGTCATATCCTCAGTCTTTTCTTGCCCCAGATGTCAGAAGACCCTAAAAATAAAGGTCAAAACCAAAAGACAGCAAAACAACCAACCAACCACCCTTGCACTAACTATATGTACAATATATACAATATACACAAAATGTACAACCCAACCCACACAACCACCTCTAACTACAGAGGGAAGGAGGAGGAAATTGGACTGCAGCAATGTGGATCTTCGAACATCTACATTTATGGTAGGTACAAAACTGTACTATGATCTTCATCTCACATTGCTGCAGTCCTTACACTTGGGTAGAATCCCAAAGCAGAGGTAAGGGAGGATGGCTGACTACAAGGAAGCAGGAGCTGCCAAAATGCCCTGCAAAACAGCAGTGGCAAAACCAGCCCTGGACTTAAAGTAAAGTGGTAGGTGATAATGCCTAGAGAAAGTATGCACAGAACTCCAAGTAGCTGCCTCCAAAATATCCTTGGTTGCCACTCCCCTCAAAAAAGCTGTTGAAGTGGCAGTAGCCCTAGTGGAATGAGGCCTAATCCCAGCTGGAATCTCCTTGCCATGATGGGAATAACAGAAAGCAATGCAAAACCCAATCCACTTTGAAATAGTTTGTTTTGATACAGGCTTGCCCTGAGAACTCAAAGCAAAAGAAACAAACAACTGCTGAGACTGCCTGAACCCTTTAGTTCTGTCCAAATAATAACGCAACTGCCTGTGGACATCTAAAGTGTGCAAAATCTTTTCCCCTTTATTTTGGGGATTTGCATAAAAAGTAGGCAAATGAATAGTTTGGTTTAAAGCCACACTAGAAACCACCTTAGGCATAAAGGAAGGATTAGTGCGTAATGATACCCTATCCTTATGGAAAATCAAGAAAGGCTCAACTACCATAAGGGCCTGTAATTCAGAAACCCTTCTTGCAGAGGTAATGGCCAACAAAAAGCAGTCTTCCATGATAAATATTTCAACTCAGCAGTAGCTGCAGGCTCAAAAGGTTGTAGAGTGAGTTTCTCCAACACAAAATTGAGATCCCAAGCAGGAGTAGGAGCTCTTTGGGGGTCTTATATTCTTTGCCCCTCTAAGAAATTGCTTGAACAAAGGATGAGAAAACAATGGTGGGTTGCAATCATAGTGAGCTGAAATTGCTGCAGCATGAACTTTAATAGAAGAGAAAGATAAACCTTTGTCTAGTAACTCAGTAAGATATTGAAGAGCCACACACAAATTAGGCTCAGAAACATCAAAATCTTTTGCTGCACTCCAAAACAAAAATCTCTTCCATTTGTCTGCGTACACTTTCCTTGTACTAGGCCTCCTAGCTTCCAAAATAACATTCAAAACTTGCTGAGGAAGTGGAGGCCCACTATTGTTCAAAACAGAATATGCCAGGCTGTTAGGTGCAGAGAGTGAAGCTTGACATTTAGCAAATGGCTGTCCTCCTGCGACAACAGGTGTGGAATCAAGGCAAAGGCCATGGAGGCTTCCGTACCAGACTTCTCAGTAATGGGTACCAGTGTTGTCGAGGCCAATCCGAGCTATTAAAATCATCCTTGGCTTGTCCTGTCTGACCTTTAGAAGTACCTTTGGGAGGAGAGGCAGAGGTGGAAAGGCATACACATGAAGATTGCTCCAATTGAAAGAAAGAGCATCCACTCTCCAAGCTGTGGGATGAAACCTTTTGTGCAAAACCTTGGCAGCTGATGGTTTAGTGGAGAAGCGAACAGATCTATGTCTGGAGTTCCCCATGACACTGTCAATTTCTGAAATACATGAGGATCCAATTTCCACCGTGGGGATCCATAATTGCCTCCTCAACACATCTGCTAAGGAGTTCTGTGCTCCCGGCAGAAACCTTGCCTGAAGATTGAGCTGTAAACTGAGAGCAGTCTCCCACAAAATCATTGCTTGCCTGCATAGAGGATAAGAATGCGTTCCCCTTGCTTGTTGATGTACCACATGACAGTTGTGTTGTCTGTTAGAATCAACACCTGCCCTGGAAGAAGTAATTCCTTGAAAGCAATTAATGCAAATTGGACTGCTAACATCTCCTTCATGTTGATATGTAGATGTTGTAGTCTGACAGGCCACTTGTTTTGTATCCACTTTCCATTTAGATGAGCTCCCCAAGCTTTGTCTGAGGCATCTGTCGTTAAAATCTGACTAGCCTCTGGCCGGGTCACAGAGAGTCCCTTGTTTAGGTGACATTCCTGAGCCCACCACAAAAATTCCTTTTGAATGCAAGGTATTATTTGAATGACAGTGTCTAGATCCTGGCAGTGCTGTGTCCATACATTTTTGAGATACCATTGTAGCTTCCTCATATGCAGTTTGGCATTGGGAAGCACCAGAATACAAGATGCCATGAACCCTAAGGCTTGAAGGACTGTCCTTGCAGTCAGCCGGACTGATGAGATAGTTGATGGAAGTAAAGGGATAGACTCTTTTGTTTGTCCGGGGTTAAAAAGGCCATCTGGGATGCTGTATTCAGTCTCACACCCAGAAAGCACATGTCTTGAGAGGGTACTAGACTGGACTTTATTTCGTTCACAGAATACCCTAGGCATCTTAGCACTGCTATCACATATTCCAAATGATGAAGAAGCTCTTCTCTTCCTTGAGCCAGAATTAGGCAGTCGTCCAAATAAGGATAGATCTGTATTCCTTTCAGTCTGAAGAAGGCTATCACTGGAGCCAGAACTTTCGTGAATACTCTGGGCGCAGTAGATAAGCCAAAGGGCAATGCAGAGAACTGATAGTGAGAAGTCCCAGCTCGAAAACGCAGATACTTTCTGCAACTTAGTCCGATAGGAACATGAAGGTAAGCCTCCTTGAGATCCAAAGTTACCATCCAATGATCTTTGCCCAGCAGAGGTAAAAGCTGCTGCAACGTCAACATTTTGAACTTGGGAATGTCCAGATAAGTGTTGAGGATAGATAAATCCAAAATTGGTCTCCACGTGTTCCCCTTCTTTGGTACTAGGAACAGGCGAGAATAAAATCCTAGGCCCACTTCTGGCAGAGGGACCGGCTGTATGGCCCCTAGTTGGAGCAACAAAGAAACCTGTTTGCGAGCCTCTATTCTTTGTTGAGGAGGAACGTCTGGCATGCCTTTGAAAGGAGGCAAGGTATGGAAATAAAACCTGTAGCCGTGGTGTATGATATCCAATACCCATCTGTCCTGGGTAATTAAACTCCAATTTTCTTTGAAAAGTGCCAACCTTCCTCCCAAAGGTGCTGCCAGACGAGCAGGCTCTGGCAGCTGAAAAGGTAGGTCATTGGGTCTGTTTACGAAAGGACTGACCCCTGCCCTCACACGAAGCCTGTGCAGGAGAACTCCCTGTTCTAGGCCTGAAAGAGCCCTGGGCTCTGCCCTTACCACGCCTAGATCTACCCTAGACTGTGAATCACAAGAAGGATACGTACACCCTTTAGTAGGCCAATTTCTACTAAACTTTGGAGGCTGGACCTGCAAAAAATCTTTAACAGTCTGCATAGACTTAGCCTTGTCTTCCATTTTCTTTAAAACTGTCTCAACAGGAGGACCAAACAACACGTCAGATTGTAAAGGAGCATCTAAAATCCTTGTTTTAACATGTTCAGACAAATTCTGATCCCTCAGCCAGGCGTGCCTGCGAAGAACTGACCCAGTGGCAGCCACCCTAGACGAGGCCTGTACAGCATCAAAACCACATTGCAAAGAATGTTTACCCACCTGTTCAGAAACATGCACTAAATCTTGCAACTCCTTACAATCAATACCTACTGCCAGAGCATCAATCTTAGACTTCAATTGTGAAAGGAGAAAATTTTGGTATTTCAACATGTGAAACTGGCAATTCAGAGCCCTCATAGCAAGAGTGGAAGAAGTATAGACTTTCTTTCCCCATCTATCCAAGGCCCTAGCCTCCTTGTCTGCAGGAACCGGATTCTTAACAGAAGCCTTAACACTTTTAGGCCCCTGGCTAACAGTTTCTGGGTCTGCCCTAGGACTCTTAAAAAGATACTTATGAGCTTCAGGCACCCTGTAATACCTATTCGGCTTAACAGGAGCAGGAGGCAAAGAATCAGGATTAAGAGAAGCTTCTGTAAAAACATCTTCCACTACATCCAAAACAGGAAGTATAGCCAAAGGCCTATGCTGGGGCAAAAACAGAAATTCCCTAAGCCTTTTCCTGGAATCAGAGAAGTCCTGACCTTCCCACTTAAAATGCTCCCTCATGGAATGAAGAGTTTCTGAAAAAGAAAAATCCTCAGGAGGAGTAGCAGAAGGAGTAGAATCATCCACATCAGAATCAGAATAAGGAGAGTACTCCTGCAAGTCTTCAGCCGAAGACTCTGAAACATCTGAAGCCTGCTCAAAACCCCAGCTCAGGCTCCACCCTAGGTCTCTTATCAGGAGGGGCATAGAACCCTAATCAAAGTAATCAAATCTTCTGCCATTTTAAGCATATGCTTCTTGGGCACAGTACCTGAAGAGCTAGGGGTAACACCAACTGAAGCTAAACCTGGCCTGCCCTGGGGAAGCCTTTGAAACAGAAGGAGAGGCCTAGCCACCTTAGGAAGGGAGGGAGTATAGTAACATGAGAAGCCCCTCAGCCTGACTAGTCTCCTGAGAGGCCACATCTTGCAATAATAAGGTCTCACCCTGGGAACACAAAGAAACCTCCGGTGGAGCCACCTCCACCGACACCTCTAAAGAACCGCGCCTCTGGTACAGACGGTTCTTCTAGCCTAGGCTTAACTGCCTTGTCCTTGCGCTTCTTGAAGAAGCGGGCGGAGCATCCGACGGCATTTTATAGTTGCACTGCTTCCCAAAGACTAACCTTGCACAATCCAACCTTCTCTTTATAGTGCGTTTATTAAATCTAGCACAAGAGCGACAGCCAACAACGTCGTGCTCAGGCCCTAAGCAAGGAATACACAAAGTATGATAATCTCTATGCGGTATCTGTTTCCCACAAGAAATGCAATTATTAACTTTTTCTGACATCCGGTAAATGACTGAGGCAAGAAAAACTAAAATATTCCCAACGGGTACTTAGCCAACTTTGAACTCGGTCTGAAACTTCTAAATCGAAAAATCTCAGAACGCCAACCGGCACTTGCAATACTGCTTCTGCATCGGACCATGCGGCAAAAAAGACTGAGGATATGACGTCGGTCATGCGCATTTGTACCCCGACGTCCTGATGTCAGTCAAATGCGCCCTGACCGACGTCAGCCTTATACTTTGATATTCGGGCCGACCGAGGACAGCGGACTACCCAAGTGTAAGGACTGCAGCAATGTGAGATGAAGAACATCTGTACTATGTTCATCGTGCATACAGCTGCAGTAATCACATATGGGTAGAATCCCAAAGCTACACACTGGGTGGTAGGCACTAGGTAGAACTGGGATGAGCCAGAAAGCCCTGCAAATACAGCAGTAACAAAGCCTGCTCTAGTTTTGGAGTATAAAGGCAGGTGGTAGTGTCTTGTGAAGGTATGTACAGAACTCCAAGTGGCTGCCTCCAAGATATCTTTGGTAGGAACTCCTCTGAGGAAGGCTGTGGAGGTAGCTGTGGCCCTGGTGGAGTGTGGTCTGATGCCTACAGGGACAGATTTCCCATGACAGGAGTAACAAAAACGTATGCAGTGGCCTATCCATTTAGAGATTGTCTGTTTGGTAAAGTACAGTTTTGTACCTACCATAAATGTAGATGTTCGAAGATCCACATTGCTGCAGTCCTTACATATGGGTAGTCCGCTGTCCTCGGTCGGCCCGAATACCAAAGTATTAGGCTGTCGTCGGTCAAGGCGCTTAAAACTGACATCAGGACGTCAGGGTACAAAAGCATGACCGTCATTTCCTCAGTCTTTTCTTGCCCCAGATGTCAGAAGGCCCTAACAAGAAAGGCCAAAGCCAAAAAACCAGCAAAACATAACCAACCACCCGTGCACTAACCATATTTACAATATGCACAACACAAACCACACCACCACCTTCAACAACAGAGGGGAAGGAGAGAGGGTAAATTGGACTGCAGTAATGTGGATCTTCGAACATCTACATTTATGGTAGGTACAAAACTGTACTATGTTCTTCATCTCACATTGCTGCAGTCCTTACATATGGGTAGAATCCCAAAGCAGAGGTAAGGGAGGATGGCAAAACTATAAAGCATTAGGAGCTGCCAACATGCCCTGTAAAATTGCAGTGGCAAATCCAGCCCTAGATTTAGAGTAAAGTGGAAGGTGGTAATGCTTAGACATTGTATCCACTGAACTCCAAGTAGCTGCTTCCAAAATATCTTTTGTAGCCACCCCCCTTAAAAAGCTGTAGAAGTGGCAGTAGCCCTAGTGGAATGAGGCCTAATCCCAGCTGGAATCTCCTTACCATGATGGGAATAACAGAAAGCAATACAAAAACCAATCCACTTAGAAATAGTTTGTTTTGAAACAGGTTTGCCCTGAGAACCCAAAGCAAAAGAAACAAACAACTGCTGAGACTGCCTGAACCCTTTAGTTCTGCTCAAATAATATCGCAACTGTCTGTGTATATCCAAAGTGTGCAAAATCCTTTCCCCTTTATTTTGGGGGTTTGCATAAAAAGTAGGCAAATGAATAGTTTGGTTTAAAGCCACACTAGAAACCACTTTAGGCATAAAAGAAGGGTTAGTACGCAAAGACACCCTATCCTTGTGGAAAATTAAGAAAGGCTCAATTGCCATAAGAGCCTGTAATTCAGAAACCCTTCTCGCAGAGATAATGGCCAACAAAAAAGCAGTCTTCCATGATAAATATTTCAACTCTGCCGATGCTGTAGGCTCAAAAGGTTGTAGAGTGAGTTTCTCCAACACAAAATTGAGATCCCAAGCAGGAGTAGGAGCTCTACGTGGGGGTCTTATATTCTTTGCCCCTCTAAGGAATTTCTTAAACAAAGGCTGAGAAAATAATGGTGGGTCACAGTCATAGTGAGCAGAAATTGCTGCAGCATGAACCTTTATAGAGGAGAAGGACAAACCTTTGTCCAATAACTCAGTAAGGTATTGAAGCGCAACACTTAAATTAGGTTTAGAAACATCAAAGTCCTTTGCTGTACTCCAAATTAAAAATCTCCTCCATTTATCTGCGTAAACTTTCCTTGTACTAGGCCTTCTGGCCTCCAAAATAACATTCAAAAAGTACAGTTTTGTACCTACCATAAATGTAGATGTCCAAACTGGATAGCATCTGCAGTCATAACAACTGGGTTGTCCTGTCGTCAGGCAGCCCTTCAGTCGGCCGGATTCCAAAGTCCGGGTCCGGCTTCGGCTGATGTCGCACTTCACCCGACGTCATCTCTGTTGGTCTTCGGGTATAAAGGCATCAGCCGACGCCATTTTCCTCAGTGTTTCTTGCCCCAGATGCCAGTTGCCCTCTTGAAGGCTAAAATTTGGATAAATGCCAATGTTTCCAAAAAGATAGAGGTAAACAAAAAATAAGCATGTATGTACATATATACAAACAAATACACCATAAAAGACTCCCCCCACCAGCTAGCTATTAGGAGGGTAAACACCCTAGGAGTACCACAGAGGGGAAGGAGGGAGGTAATCCTGACTGCAGATGCTATCCAGTTCGGACATCTACATTTATGGTAGGTACAAAACTGTACTATGTCCTTCATGGATGCATCTGCAGTCATAACAACTGGGTAGAATACCATAGCCAACTAGGGGAGGAGGAAAAACTAGATTATGGTGCGTTTAAGATCCCTTGCAGTACAGCAGTGGCAAACCCTGCTCGGGATCTGGAATATAGAGGCAAATTATAATGCTTGGCAAATGTATGCACGGAGGTCCAAGTAGCCGCCTCAATAATGTCTTTGGTTGCCACTCCTCGTAAGAAGGCTGTGGTAGTGGCTGTTGCCCTTGTAGAATGAGGTCTTATGTTCTGTGGAATTGGTTTTCCATGGAAGGAGTAACAGAATCGTATGCAATTTCCTATCCATTTGGAGATTGTCTGTTTGGAAATAGCTTTTCCTTCCCTTCCTGTTGCATAGGCTACAAAAAGCTGGTCAGTTTTTCTGCTACTTTTTGTTCTGTCCAGGTAGTAGCGTAGCTGTCTATGTACATCCAAGGTATGCAGTATTCTTTCCCCTCTGTTTTGTGGGTTGGGAAAGAAGGTAGGTAGGTGGATTGCCTGGTTTAAAGACACTCTGGATACCACCTTAGGCATAAATGTAGGATTAGTCCTCATGGACACTCTATCTTGGTGGAAGATTAGGAAGGGCTGTACTGCCATTAGGGCCTGAAGTTCAGAAACCCTCCTGGCTGAGGTTATTGCCAGTAGGAAAGCAGTTTTCCACGATAAATGCTGTAGGTCTGCTGTTGCTGCTGGTTCAAAAGGTGATAGTGTCATCTTTTCTAGCACAAAGTTCAAGTCCCAAGCTGGCAATGGTGGTTTCCTTGGAGGTTTTACATTCTTGATTCCTCTGAGGAACTGCCTGACTAAAGGATGTGAAAAGACAGGTGGATCAAAGCTGTATTCTGCTGATATAGCTGATGCATGTATCTTGATGGAGGAGTAGGACAGGCCTGTATGTAGAAGTTCTGCCAAATACTCCAAAATGTTAGGCATATCTATGTTTGACACATCTTTTCCTCTTTCAGTACTCCAAATGACAAACCTTTTCCATTTTCCTGCATAGTTCCTTCTTGTTGAAGGTCTGCAGGCTTCAAGAATAATATCTTTAACTCTTTGGGAGAGTTCTGGATTAGCTGCTGCTATGTGATGTTCCATGCAGTCAGTTGCAACGTTTTTAGGTTTGGATGCATGATGCTGTAGTTGTTCTGAGTTAACATCAAAGGCATCAGGGGTATTGGCCACATATTGTTCCGAGACATGCTCCTCAGCAGTGGGTACCAGTGTTGTCTTGGCCAGTTTGGAGCTATCAGGATTATCCTTGGACGTTCTTCCTTGATTTTTAGTAATACCTTGTGTATCAAGGGAAGAGGTGGGAATGCATATGCTGTTAGGCCTTTCCAGCTGAAGGAGAGCGAATCCACTTTCCATGCCAGTGGGTGGAATGTCCTTGTGCAGAATTTTTGAGCTGGTGATTGAGAGGGGAAGCGAATAGATCTATCTGAGGCATTCCCCATTTCTTTGAGATGGTCTTGAAGATGTCCGGGTGTAGCATCCATTCGTGGGCATCCGATGTGGTTCTGCTTAATATGTCTGCTAGAGTATTCTCCTTTCCCGGTACAAATATTGCCTGTAACTGGATGTTGTAGCTGAGTGCCAGGTTCCACAGCTCCAAAGTCATTCTGCATAGGGGGTATGAATGAGTGCCTCGCTGTTTGTTGATGTACCACATGACTGTGGTGTTGTCTGTCCTTATCAACTGGCCCTCTTTGAGAAATGGTCTGAACTTTTGGATTGCCAGATGTTCTTCATTCCACATTGCTGCAGTCCTAACACTTGGGTAGTCCGCTGTCCCAGTCGGCCCGAATACCAAAGTATATGGCTGACGTCGGTCAAGGCGCATTAGTCTGACGTCAGGACGTCAGGGTACAAATGCGCATGACCGACGTCATATCCTCAGTCTTTTTTGCCGCATGGTCCGATGCAGAAGCAGTTTTGCGAGTGCAGGTTGGCGTTCTGAAATTTTCTGAAGTCGGAGTTTCAGACCGAATCAAAGTTGGCTAAGTACCCGTTGAGAATATTTTGTTTTTTCTTGCCTCAGTATTTAACGGATGTCAGAAAAAGTGAATAACTGTATTTCTTGTGGGAAACAGATACCTCATAGGGATTACCATACCTTGTGTATACCTTGTTTAGGGCCTGAGCACGACGTTGTTGGCTGTCGCTCTTGTGCTAGATTTAACAAACGCACTATAGAGAGAAGATTAGACTGTGCCAGGTTAGTTTTTGGGAAGCGTTGTAATTATAAAATGCCGCCGGATACTCCGGCCCGCTTCGCCCAAAAGCGCAAGGACAAAGCAGCAAAGCCTAGGTTGGAAGAACCGTCAGTCCCGGACGTCGGTTCTTTAGAAGGCTCAGTGGAGCCGGTGGTTCTGCCTGAAGTTTCTTTGGAGTCTCAGGAGAGACTTTACTGTTACAAGATGTGTCCTCTCAGGAGGTAGGCCAGGCTGAAGGGGCTTCTCAGGTGGCTGTTCTCCCCTCTCTTCCTAAGGTGGTTAGGCCCTCCCCTTCTGTTTCCAAGGCTTCTTTGAGAGGCAGGCCAGGTTTAGCTTCAGTGGGGGGTCTCTCCTAGTTCTTCAGGATCTTTGCCTAAGAAACATATGCTTAAAATGGCAGAAGATTTGATTACTATGATTAGAGGTTCTATGCCCCCTCCTGATAAGAGGCCTAGGGTGGAACCTGAGCTTGAGAGTTTTGAGCAGTGTTCGGAGGCTTCTGAGTCTTCGGCTGAAGACTTGCAGGAGTTTCCTCCTTATTCTGATTCTGATGTGGATGATTCTACTCCTTCGGCTTCTCCTCCTGAGGATTTTTCTTTTTCAGAGACTCTTCATTCCATGAGGGAGCATTTTAAATGGGAAGGTCAAGATTTCTCTGATTCCAGGAAGAGGCTTAGGAATTTTTTTTACCCCAGCATAGGCCTTTAGCTATACCTCCTGTTCTGGATGTGGTGGAAGATGTTTTTGCAGAGGCTTCCCTGAACCCTGATTCTTTGCCTCCTGCCCCAGTTAAACCAGACCGGTATTATAGGGTGCCTGAAGCTCATAAGTATCTTTTTAAGAGTCCTAGGGCAGACCCAGAAACTGTTTCTCAGGGGCCTAAAGGTGTTAAAGCTTCTGTTGTTAAAAATCCTGTTCCTCCTGATAAAGAGGCAAGGGCTTTGGATAGATGGGGAAAGAAGGTGTATACTTCTTCCACTTTAGCCATGAGGGCTTTGAATTGTCAGTTCCACATGTTAAAATATCAAAATTATCTCCTTTCTCAATTGAAGTCTAAGGTAGATGCTCTGGCGGAAGGTATTGAGTGTAAAGAGTTGCAGGATTTAGTTCATTTGTCTGAACAGGTGGGTAAGCATTCTTTGCAATACGGTTTTGATGCTGTGCAGGCCTCTTCGAGGGTGGCTGCCACTGGTTCTGTTCTTCGTAGGCACGCCTGGCTGCGGGATCAGAATTTAGCTGAGCATGTTAAGACAAGAATTTTGGATGCTCCATTACAGTCTGACGTGTTGTTTGGTTCGCCTGTGGAAACAGTTTTAAAGAAAATGGAGGACAAGGCTAAGTCTATGCAGACTGTTAAAGATTTTTTGCAGGTTCAGCCTCCGAAGTTTAGTAGAAATTGGCCTACTAAGGGTGGACATATCCTGCTTATGATTCCCAGTCTAGGGGTAGGTCTAGACGTGGTAGGGGCAGAGCTCAAGGTTCTTTTAGGCCTAGAACAGGGAGTTCACCTGCTCAGTCTTCTGGTGAGGGCAGGGTCAGTCCTTTCGTAAACAGACCCAATGACCTGCCTTTTCAGCTGCCAGTGCTTTCTCGTCTGGCAGCACCTTTGGGAGGAAGGCTGGCACTTTTCAAAGAAAATTGGAGTTTAATTACCCAAGACAAATGGGTATTGGATATCATTCACCACGGTTACAGGTTTTATTTCCATACCTTGCCTCCTTTCAAAGGCATGCCAGACATTCCTCCTACAAAGAAAAGAGGCTCACAAGCAAATTTCTCTGTTACTCCAAATAGGGGCCATTCAGCGGTTCCTGTGCCAGAAAGGCCTAGGATTTTATTCTCGCCTGTTCCTAGTACCAAAGAAGGGGAACACGTGGAGACCAATTTTGGATTTATCTATCCTCAACACTTATCTGGACATTCCCAAGTTCAAAATGTTGACGTTACAACAGCTTTTACCTCTGCTGGGCAAAGATCACTGGATGGTAACTTTAGATCTCAAGGAGGCTTACCTTCATGTACCTATCAGACTAAGTTGCAGGAAGTATCTGCGTTTGAGCTGGGAATTCCCATTATCAGTTCTCTGCATTGCCCTTTGGCTTATCTACTGCGCCCAGAGTATTCACAAAGGTTCTGGCTCCAGTGATAGCTTACTTCAGGCTAAAAGGAATACAAATCTATCCTTACTTGGACGACTGCCTGATTCTGGCTCAAGAAAAGGAAGACCTTTTACAGCATTTGGAATATGTGATAGCAGTGCTAAGATGCCTGGGGTATTCTGTGAACGAAATAAAGTCCAGTCTAGTACCCTCTCAAGACATGTGCTTTCTGGGTGTGAGACTGAATACAGCAACAGATGGCCTTTTTAACCCCGGACAAACAAAGGAATCTTTCCCTTTACTTCCATCAACTATCTCTTCAGTCGGGCTGACTGCAAGGACAGTCCTTCAAGCCTTAGGGTTCATGGCATCTTGTATTCTGGTGCTTCCCAATGCCAAACTGCATATGAGGAAGCTGCAATGGTATCTCAAAAATGTATGGACACAGCACTGCCAGGATTTGGACACTGTCATTCAAATAATACCTTGCATTCAAAAGGAATTTTTGTGGTGGGCTCAGGAATGTCACCTAAACAAGGGACTCTCTGTGACCCGGCCAGAGGAGTCAGATTCTAACGACAGATGCCTCAGACATAGCTTGGGAGCTCATCTGAATGGAAAGTGGGTACAAGACAAGTGGCCTGCCAGACTACAGCATCTACATATCAACATGAAGGAGATGTTAGCAGTCCAGTTTGCATTAATGGCTTTCAAGGAGTTACTTCTTCCAGGGCAGGTGTTGATTCTAACAGACAACACAACTGTCATGTGGTACATCAACAAACAAGGGGAACACATTCTTACCCTCTATGCAGGCAAGCAATGATTTTATGGGAGACTGCTCAGCTTGCAACTAACTCTTCAGGCAAGGTTTCTGCCGAGCACAGAACTCCTTAGCAGATGTGTTAAGCAGGCAAATCATGGATCCCCACGAGTGGAAACTGGATCTTCATGTATTTCGAAATTGACAGTGTCATGGGGAACTCCAGACATAGATCTGTTCGCTTCTCCACTAAACCACCAGCTGCCAAAGTTTTGCACGAAAGGTTTCATCACACAGCTTGGAAGGTGGATGCTCTTTCTTTCAGTTGGAAAATCTTCATGTGTATGCCTTTCCACCTCTGCCTCTTCTTCCAAAGGTACTCCTAAAGGTCAGACAAGACAAGCCAAGGATGATTTTAATAGCTCCAGATTGGCCTCGGCAACACTGGTACCCATTACTGAGGAGTCTGGTAAGGAAGCCTCCATGGCCTTTACCTTTGATTCCACACCTATTGTCTCAGAGGACGGTCATCTACTCAATGTCAAGCTTCACTCTCTTCATCTAACAGCCTGGCATATTCTGTTTTGAAACATAGCAGGTCTCAACTTCCTCAACAAGTTTTGAATGTGATTATGGAAGCCAGAAGACCTAGTACAAGGAAAGTGTACGCAGAAAAATGGAAGAGATTTTTTTTTGGAGTGCAGCAAAGAATTTGGAGGTTTCTGAGCCTAATTTGAGTGTGGTTCTTCAATATCTTACTGAGTTATTGGACAAAGGTTTGTCTTTCTCTTCCATAAAGATTCATGCTGCAGCAATTTCAGCTCACTATGATTGTGACCCACCATTGTTTTCTCATCATCCTTTGTTCAAGCAATTTCTTAGAGGGCAAAGAATATAAGACCCCTAGAGCTCCTACTCCTGCTTGGGATCTCAATTTTGTGTTGGAGAAACTTACTCTACAACCTTTTGAGCTCATGGCTACTGCTGAATTGAAGTACTTGTCATGGAAGACTGCTTTTGTTGGCCATTACTTCTGCAAGAAGGGTTTCTGAATTGCAGGCCCTTATGGCAGTTGAGCCTTTTTGATTTTCCATAAGGATAGGGTATCATTACGTACTAATCCTTCCTTTATGCCTAAGGTGGTTTCTAGTGTGGCTTTAAACCAAACTATTCATTTGCCTACTTTTTATGCAGATCCCAAAATAAGGGGAAAAGATTTTGCACACTTTAGATGTACACAGGCAGTTGCTTATTATTTAAGCAGGACTAAGGATTTTAGGCAGTCTCAGCAGTTGTTTGTTTCTTTGCTTTGAGTTCTCAGGGCAAGCCTGTGTCAAAACAAACTATTTCTAAGTGGATTGGGTTTTGCATTGCATTTTGTTATTCCCATCATGGCAAGGAGATTCCAGCTGGGATTAGGCCTCATTCCACTAGGGCTACTGCCACTTCAACAGCATTTCTAAGGAGGGGTGGCAACTAAGGATATTTTGGAGGCAGCTACTTGGAGTTCAGTGCATACTTTCTCTAAGCATTACCACCTTCCTCTTTACTCTAAATCTAGGGCTGGTTTTGCCACGGCTATTTTGCAGGGCATGTTGATAGCTCCTGCTTCTTTATGATTTGCCAGCCTCCCTTACCTCTGCTTTGGGATTCTACCCAAGTGTTAGGACTGCAGCAATGTGGAATGAAGAACATAGTACAGTTTTGTACCTACCATAAATGTAGATGTTCGAAGATCCACATTGCTGCAGTCAACCCTCCCTCCTTCCCCTCTATGTTTAGGGGTGGTTGTGTGGGTGGGGTTATACTTTTGTAAATTTGTATATATTGTATACATATTTGGTGCAGGAGTGTTTGGTGTTTTTTGGTTTTGGCCTTATCTTTTTAGGGTCTTCTGACATCTGGGGCAAGAAAAGACTGAGGATATGACGTCGGTCATGCGCATTTGTACCCTGGCGTCCTGGCGTCAGACTAATGCGCCTTGACCGACGTCAGCCATATACTTTGGTATTCGGGCCGACTGGGACAGTGGACTACCCAAGTGTTAGGACTGCAGCAATGTGGATCTTCGAACATCTACATTTATGGTAGGTACAAAACTGTACTTTTTACTGCCAGCATTTCTTTTAGGTTGATGTGCAGGTGAAGTTGATCCTGCGTCCACAATCCTTGCACGCATTTGTCCAGCATGTGGGCCCCCATCCTAGGTCTGAAGCGTCTGTTGTGATGGTCTGGTTTGCTTGACATCTGCGAAAGGGTAGACCTGGGTTTGACTGGCATGCTTGAGCCCACCATAGGAACTCCTGTTTTAAGCATGGAATTAGTGGAATTTCTGTTTCTAGGCTGTGCCTGTGTTGGGACCATAAATTCTTTAGGTACCACTGTAGTTTTCTCATATGTAGTCTGGCAAGTGGGACCAAGATTATGCATGATGCCATGAAGCCCAAGGCCTGCAGTACTTTTCTTGCTGTTAACTTGTTCTGTTTTGTTAGAGCCAAGAAGTAAATTAGAAGTTCTTTTTGTTTTCTGCAGTTAGGAATGCCATTTGTCTTACTGTGTCCAATTCAGCAAGAATGTCCTTGTTTGGGATGGTATCAGCCTTGATTTTTGTAAATTGACTGTGTATCCCAGTGCTTGTAGCAAGTAAATGACCCTTTGTAAATCTGTTGTCAGCTTGCTTTTGTTGTCCCCTTGTAGCAGGCAGTCGTCCAGGTATGGGTAAATTTGAATTCCCTGTAGTCTGCAGTGGGCGATTACTGATGCCAGGCATTTTGTGAATACTCTGGGTGCAGTAGATAGGCCAAAGGGCAATGCTGAGAATTGATAATGCTCTGATCCTGCAAGAAATCTGAGGTATCTTCTGCAGATTGGTCGAATGGGGGCGTGCAGGTATGCCTCCTTGAGATCTAGAGTTACCAGCCAACACTCCTTGCCCAGCATGGGAAGAAGCTGCTGTAGGGTCAGCATTTTGAATTTTGGGACAATGATGTATGTATTTAAGGTGGACAGGTCGAGAATAGGTCTCCAACTTTTTCCTTTCTTGGAACTAGGAATAGTCTGGAGTAGAATCCCTTTCCTTGTTCTGTTGTTGGCACTCTTTCCACAGCTCTCATGTTTGCTAATTGCATTATCTGTTGTAGAGCCTCTGTTTTTGATTTGGAGGTAGGTTTGGCATTCCTCTTTGACTGGTAAAGTGTGGAAGTGGAACCGGTAACCTTGATCTATGGTTTGTAAAATCCACTTGTCTTTTGTGATATAGTGCCAGTTCTTGAAAATAAGGTTAATTTGCCGCCTAATGGAGCTGCTATTTGTTCCCTGGTAGGCGGATTTAGAGGCAAGTCACTGTGGTTGTGTTGTTGTAGTGGCAGTGGTTGTGTCTGTGCCTCTGTTGTTACCTTGCCACTGTCGTCCTCTGTAGGCACCTCCTCTGGATTGGTTTCTGCCTCTGGAGCGTCTATTCCTGCCCCTTTGGGATCTTGTGGAGTCAGGAAAGGACCAATTTTGGCAGGCCAGTTCCTGCTAAACCTTGGGGTTGAACCTGCAAGAAATCTTTAACCGTTTGAACAGATTTTGCCTTTTCTTCCATTTTCTTCATTACCTGCTGGGCAGGTGTACCAAACAAGCTGGTCTTATCCATAGGAGCATCTAATAACTTAGCTTTAACATGATCCGGTAAGGCTTGTTCCTTTAGCCATGCATGTCTTCTCATCACTGTGCCAGTCATGGCTGATCTAAATGAAGCCTCCAGTGCATCATAGCCACATTTTAAGAAATGGTTACTAACCTGTTGAATGTTATTTACCATTTCTAATACATATTTCTTATCAATAGAGTCATCAGAGGATAGCTTTTTTGTTAACTGATCAAGCATAAACTCTTGGTATTGTATCATGTGAAACTGACAGTTTAAAGCTCTAGCTGAGAGAGTAGCTGAGGTGTAGACTTTTTTGCCCCATCTGTCTAATGACCTGGCTTCCCTTTCAGAAGGAATAGGGTTTTTAGCTGTGGTCGAGGCTACTGCCCTGGGACCCTGGGATATAGTTTCGGGGTCTGCAAGTGGGGCCTTGTAAAGGTGGTGATGAGTGTCTGGTACCCTGTAAAATCTGTCTGGTTTGGCAGGGGCTGGAGGTAAAGAATCTGGTGCAGAGCAGACATCATTGAAGGCATCGTCCACCACAGAGAGGACAGGAGGTATAGCTAAGGGCCTGTGCTGTGGAAGGTGCAGAAAGGTCCTAAGTCTTGTTCTGGAGTCTGAGAAATCCTGCTGCTGCCATTGGAACTGCTCTCGCATGGCATGTAAGGTTTCCCCAAAGGAGAATTCTTCTGGTGGGGAAGCAGCTGGAATGGATTCTTCAGCATCTGAGTCTTCATAATTGGAGAAAGGAGCCTCTGGCTGGTCTGTTATGTCTGATTCATCGGCAGAATCATCAGAGGACACAGGCTCGGGGCTCTGCCCTAGGTCTCTTCTCTGGGGGCTGAGAGGCCCTGTCTGGGTGAGATTGAGATCCCTAATTAATGAAATTAAATCTTCTGCCAGAGTAAGCATTTGTGAACTAGAAGAGGGCCTGGTTGTAGGAGGTTTAACAGGCACTGTTTTAGTAGTTTTGGCTGCTTTAGCCCTGGCAAAGGCCTTAATGGACATGGCTGCTGGAGGCCTAGCAGCACCACGTGCTGGGGGAGAGACATCCAAGGGAATGGTGTCTGATAAGTCAGTGGCAACCACCGTAGTGGATAAAATTTCTGAGGCCGATTCAAGAGAAGTAGCAGGGGCCTCAGTGGTAGTGATAAATTCAGCTGTACTTTGATCAGTTTTATCGGTTTCGGCCGAAACCGAGACACTCATGATTTGCTTAACCATGGTTTCGGCGAAACCGCGGACCGCGAGTGTCAGTCTTTATCTTTGCATTTTTTAGCAGTTTGGGTAGTCGGAGGATCCGACGGCATAATATACGTAAAATCAGAACCGAAAAACTGTTCAGCAAACTCCGACCGGCCTGCGTTCGTCGGTTGATAAGCACAGGCGAACAGGCTGCTACGTCGTGGGCTGGGCCTAAACAAGGCAGACAATAAGAGTGGAAATCTTTATGAGGTATTTGTTTCCCACAGGTTAAACAATTATTAACTTTTTCTGACATCGGCTGAGGCAAGAAAGAGTCCCCAACGGGGTACTTAGCTTTAGAAGTCTTAGTAGTATTCGGTAGAAGTAATCTCTGGATCCGACCGACCGGCACTTGCGAACAGCTTCTGCTTCGGGCGCCACGCGGCAAGAAAGACTGAGGAAAATGGCGTCGGCTGATGCCTTTATACCCGAAGACCAACAGCGATGACGTCGGGTGAAGTGCGACATCAGCCGAAGCCGGACCCGGACTTTGGAATCCGGCCGACTGAAGGGCTGCCTGACGACAGGACAACCCAGTTGTTAGGTCTGCAGATGCATCCATGAAGGACATCTTGTTGTGGAAGCTGAGACCCTCCAGGGTTTAAAACAGAATATGCCAGGCTGTCAGATGAAGAGAATGAAGTTTGACATTGAGTAAATGACTGTTCTCCTGAGACAGCAGGTGAGGAATCGAAGGCAAAGGCCATGGAGGCTCCTGTACCAGACTTCTCAGTAATGGGTACCAGTGCTGTCGAGGCCAATCTGGAGCTATTAAAATCATGTTTGGCTTGTCCTGTCTGACCTTCAGCAGTACCTTTGGGAGGAGAGGCAGAGGTGGAAAGGCATACACGTGAAGATTGCTCCAATTGAATGAGAGAGCATCCACTTTCCAAGCTGTGGGATGAAACCTTTTGTGCAAAACTTTAGCAGCTGGTAATTTACTGGAGTTCCCCATAACACTGTCAATCTCTGAAATACATGAGGATCCAATTTCCACTCGTGGGGATCCATAATCTGTCTGCTCAACACATCTGCTAAGGAGTTCTGTGCTCCTGGCAGAAACCTTGCCTGAAGATTTAGCTGTAAACTGAGAGCAGTCTCCCACAAAATCATTGCTTGTCTGCATAGAGGATAAGAATCGTTCCCCTTGCTTGTTGATGTACCACATGACAGTTGTGTTGTCTGTTTGAATCAACACCTGCCCTGGAAGAAGTAAATCCTTGAAAGCCATCAATGCAAATTGGACTGCTAACATCTCCTTCAAGTTGATATGTAGATGTTGAAGTCTGGCAGGCCACGTGTCTTGTACCCATTTTCCATTTAGATGAGCTCCCCAAGCTTTGTCTGAGGCATCTGTCGTTAAAATCTGACTCGCCTCTGGCCGGGTCACAGAGAGTCCCTTGTTTAGGTGACATTCCTGAGCCCACCACAAAAATTCTTTTTGAATGCAAGGTATTATCTGAATGAGTGTCCAAATCTTGGCAGTGCTGTGTCCATACATTCTTGAGATACCACTGTAGCTTCCTCATATGCAGTTTGGCATTGGGAAGTACCAGAATACAAGATGCCATGAACCCCAAGGCTTGAAGGACTGTCCTTGCAGTCAGCCTGGACTGACGAGACAATTGGTGGAAGTAAAGAGAAAGATTCTGTTTGTCCGGGGTCAAAAAGGCCATCTGGGATGCTGTATTCAGTCTCACACCCAGAAAGCACATGTCCTGAGAGGGTACTAGACTGGACTTTATTTCGTTCACAGAATACCCCAGGCATCTTAACACTGCCATCACATACTGTAAATGATGAAGAAGTTCGTCCTTTTCTTGAGCCAGAATCAGGCAATCGTCCAAATAAGGATAGATCTGTATACCTCTTAGCCTGAAGAAAGCTACCACTGGAACCAGAACCTTCGTGAACACTCTGCGGGCAGTAGATAAGCCAAAGGGCAATGCAGAGAACTGATAATGTGAAGTCCCAGCCCGAAAACGCAGATACTTCCTGCAACTGGGCCTGATAGGAACATGAAGGTAAGCCTCCTTGAGATCCAGAGTCACCATCCAATGATCTTTGCCCAGCAGAGGTAAAAGCTGTTGTAACGTCAACATTTTGAACTTGGGAATGTCCAGATATGTGTTGAGGATAGATAAATCCAAAATTGGTCTCCACGTGTTTCCTTTCTTTGGTACTAGAAACAGGAGAATAAAATCCTAGGCCCACTTCTGGCAGAGGGACCGGTTGTATGGCCCCTATTTGAAGTAGTAGAAATTTGTTTGCGAGCCTCTAATCTTTGCTGAGGAGGAACGTCCGGCATGCCTTTGAAAGGAGGCAAGGTATGGAAATAAAACTTGTAACCCTGGTGTATGATATCCAATACCCATTTGTCTTGGGTAACCAACATCCAATTTTCCTTGAAGAGTGCTAACCTTCCTCCCAAAGGTGCTGCCAGGCAAGAAGGATCTGGCAGCTGAAAAAATAGGTCATTGGGCCTGTTTACGAAAGGACTGGCCCCTGCCCTCACCCGAAGATTGTGCAGGTGAACTCCCTGTTCTAGGCCTGAAAGAACTCTGAGCTCTGCCCCTACCACGTCTAGATCTACCCCTAGATTGGGAATCATAAGAAGGATACGTCCACCCCTTAGCAGGCCAAATCCTACTAAACTTCGGAGGCTGGACCTGCAAAAAATCTTTAACAGCCTGCATAGACTTAGCCTTGTCTTCCATTTTCTTCAAGACTGACTCCACAGGTGAACCAAACACATCAGACTGCAAAGGAGCATCCAAAATCGTCAGATAAATTCTGATCCTTCAGCCAGGCGTGCCTGCGAAGAACTGAGCCAGTGGCAGCCACCCTAGACGAGGCCTGCACAGCATCAAAACCACACTGTAATGAATGCTTCCCCACCTGTTCAGAGACATGCACCAAATCTTGCAATTCTTTACACTCAATGCCTTCCGCCAGAGCATCCACCTTAGACTTCAATTGAGAAAGAAGAAAGTTTTGATATTTCAACATATGAAACTGGCAATTCAAAGCCCTCATAGCTAAGGTAGAAGATGTATAGACCTTCTTTCCCCATCTATCCAAAGCTCTGGCTTCTTTATCTAGAGGAACCGGATTCTTTACAACAGAGGCCTTGACACCCTTAGGTCCCTGACTAATAGTTTCTGGGTCCGCCCTAGGACTCTTAAAGATATTTATGAGCCTCAGGCACCCTGTAATACCTATCCGGTTTAACAGGAGCAGGAGGCAGAGAATCAGGATTAAGTGAAGCCTCTGCAAACACATCTTCCACAACATCCAGAACAGGGGGTATAGCCAAGGGCCTATGCTGGGGTAACAGCAAAAACTCCCTAAGCCTTTTCCTAGAATCAGAGAAGTCCTGACCTTCCCACTTTAAAATGTTCCCTCATAGAATGAAGTGTCTCTGAAAAAGAAAAATCCTCTGGAGGAGAAGCAGAAGGAGTGGAATCATCTGCATCAGAATCAGAATAAGGAGAGTACTCCTGCAAGTCTTCAGCTGAAGACTCTGACACATCCGAAGCCTGCTCAAAACTTCCCAACTCTGGCTCCACCCTAGGCCTCTTATCAGGAGGGGGCAAAGAACCTCTAATCAGAGTAATCAAATCTTCTGCCATTTTAAGCATGTGCTTCTTAGGCACAGACCCTGCAGAACTAGGAGTGACACCAACAGAAGCTAAAACTGGCCTGCCTCTGGGAGAAGCCTTGGAAACAGAAGGAGACGGCCTAACCACCCGAGGAAGGGGGGGGGGTACAGTGACTGAAGGCCCTTCAGCCTGACCTGCCTCCTGAGAGACCACCTCCTGCAAAATCAAAGTCTCCCCTGAGACTCCAGAGAAGTCTCGTCGGAACCACCGGTTCCACTGAAACCTCTAAGAACCGGCGTCGGAGCGGGCGACTCATCTTGCCTGGGCTTAACTGCTTTGTCTTTGCGCTTCTTATGAAGCGGCCGGAGAATCAGGCGGCATATTATAATTGCACCGCTTCCCAAAGACCAGCCTAGCACAATCTAACCTTCGCTTAATAGTGCATTTATTGAACCTAGCACAAAGCGACACCCAACAACGTCGTGCTCAGGCCCCAGACAAGGAATACACAAAGAATGATAATCCCTATCGGTATCTGTTTCCCACAAAATACAGTTATTCACTTTTCTGACATCCGGTAAAACACTGAGGCAAGGAAAAACCAAATATTCCCCAACGGGTACTTAGCCAACTTGGATTGGTCTGAAACTCAATTGAAAAATTTCAGAACGCCGAACGGCACTTGCAACGCTGCTTCTGCATCGGACCATGCGGCAAAAAAGACTGAGGAAATGACGTCGGTCATGCGCTTTTGTACCCTGATGTCAGTTTTAAGCGCCTTGACCGACGTCAGCCTAATACTTTGGTATTCGGGCCGACCGAGGACAGCGGACTACCCATATGTAAGGACTGCAGCAATGTGAGATGAAGAACATCTGGCTTCCCCTGAGCTCCTACAGCATAAGACACAAAAAGTTGTTCTGATTTCCTGAAAGGCTTTGTTCTGTCCAAATAGTAACGTAGCTGTCTGTGGATGTCTAAGGAATGCAGCAGCCTTTCCCCTTTGTTTCGAGGATTGGGGTAAAAGGTAGGCAAGTGTATGGCTTGATTTAAAGCTACCCTGGATACCACTTTAGGCATAAATGACGGGTTGGTTCGAAGGGAAACCCTGTCCTGATGGAAGATAAGAAAGGGCTGCACAGCCATGAGGGCTTGAAGTTCCGAAACCCTACGAGCTGAGGTAATGGCCAGAAGGAAAGCTGTTTTCCAGGACAAGTATTGCAAATCTGTTGAGGCAGCTGGTTCAAAGGGAGGCAATGTTAATTTTTCTAGAATGTAATTAAGATCCCAGGCTGGCACTGGTTGTTTCCTTGGTGGTCTTATATTCTTAGCCCCTCTGAGGAATTGCCTTAAAAGTGGGTGAGAGAATAACGGTGGGTCTATGTTGAACTCTGCAGAAATGGCTGAGGCATGGATTTTTATGGAGGAAAATGAAAGTCCACTGTTCAGCAGCTCAGCTAGATACTGTAATACCCGAGGCAAATTCAGTTTTCTAGGATCCTGGCCTTTTTTCTCATTCCAAGAGCAAAACCGTTTCCATTTTGCAGAGTAAGTCTTCCTAGTAGATGGCCTTCTGGCCTCCAGAATGACATCCTGCACCTCTTTGGAGAGTAGGGTCTGCTGTGGTGTTAAGGAATTTTCCATGCAGCAAGATTGAGTGTTTTTAGCTGACTGTGAAGAGTTTTGTAGCTGTGCTGAGTCAGCAGAAGAGGCATTAGAGGTAGAGGCCAGGGAGGAGTATGTGTTAGGCTCCTTAGGAGTGGGTACCAGTGCTGCCTTGGCCAGTCCGGAGCAATCAGTATCATCTTCGGTCTGTCTGCTCTTGCTTTCAAGAGCACCTTGGATAGAAGAGGAAGAGGTGGGAAAGCGTACACTGTCCATGCTGTCCAACTGAATGAAAGGGAGTCCACCCTCCATGCCTTTGGATGAAAAGTCCTTGAACAAAACTTTTCCAATTGATGGTTCCTGTGGGAGGCGAAGAGATCTATTTCTGGCCTTCCCCATGCTTGGATTATTTTTGTAAACACCTGTGGATGCAGCTTCCATTCGTGTGGATCTGTCATATTTCTGCTTAGATTGTCCGCCAGCGTGTTTTCCAAACCTGGCAAGTACTGTGCTTGAAGTTCGATTTGCCACTCAAGAGCCAAGTTCCAAAGTGTCATGGCTAGTCTGCACAGGGGGTATGAATGTGTTCCTCCTTGTTTGTTTATATACCACATTACTGTGGTGTTGTCTGTTCTTATCAACAATTGTCCTGGATGCAGAAGGTCCTTGAATGCTGTAATTGCATTTATCACTGCTAGCATTTCTTTTTGATTGATGTGAAGGTGCTTTTCCTTTTGGGACCATTTGCCCTGAATGCACCTGCCTGTCATGTGCGCCCCCCCAGGCGTAGTCTGAGGCGTCTGTTGTGATGACTTGATTTGCTTGAGGCTTGCAGAATGGGAGACCTGTGTTTGCATGAAATGCTTGGGCCCACCATAGAAATTCCTTTTGCAAACATGGAATTATTGGTATTATTGTTTCCAAATTGTGGCTGTGTTGAGACCATAGGTTTTTTAGGTACCATTGCAGTTCTCATATGCAACTTTGCACATGGGATTAGAAGAATGCAAGATGCCATGAAGCCCAGAGCCTGCAGGATTTTCCTTGCAGTAAGCCTGGTACAATTTGCTAGTGTTTTGAAGTACTGAGTTAGTTGCCCTTGTTTTTCTGGTGTAAGATAGGCCATCTGGGTGTTTGTGTCCAAGTTGGCACCCAGGAAAGTTATTTTCTGAGAAGGTGTCAGCCTGGATTTCTCTTTGTTGATTGTGTATCCCAGAGAATTCAGTAACCGTGTTGCATAAGCCAGATGTTCCAGAAGAGTGTGCTTGCTGTCCGCTTGGATCAGGCAGTCGTCCAAATAAGGGTAAATTTGTATCCCTTGAAGTCTGCAGTAGGCAATTACTGATGCCAGGCATTTCGTGAATACTCTGGGCGCAGTAGATAAGCCAAAGGGCAATGCAGAGAATTGATAGTGGATTGAACCTGCAAGAAATCTGAGGTATCTTCTGCAGCTTTGTCTGATTGGGACATGCAGGTATGCCTCCTTGAGGTCCAATGTTACTAGCCAAAACTCCTTGCCCAGCATGGGAAGAAGCTGCTGTAATGTGAGCATCTTGAACTTTGGTAAGAGTAGAAATGTATTTAGAATGGATAAGTCCAAAATGGGTCTCCAGTCGGTTCCTTTTCTTGGTACCAGGAAAAGTCTGGAATAAAAACCTTGAACTTGTTCGTGGGTAGGAACCTCTTGAATGGCTTTCATGTCCATGAGTTTTGTAATTTGTATTCGCGCCTCTGCCCTTTGATTGTGTGACAGGTTTGGCATGCCTCTCATTTTTGGAAGAGTGTGGAAATGAAATCTGTAGCCTCTGTTTATTATGTCCAGGATCCATCTGTCTGTTGTGATAATTTGCCAATTTCTTGAAAATAGTGCCAGCTTTCCTCCCAAGGGGGCTGCCAGCTGAGATTTGCTTGGCATGAAAAGGAGGAAGTCATTGGGTTTGCTTTCTGTATTGTTGTGCACTGTCTTCGCCACCTCTTGGTGCTTGAGTTTGCCATTGTCTGCCTCTATATGATGCTTGAGTTTGTCCTCTGCCCCTTGAGCGCCTGTATCTACCTCTTTGGGGCTTGTCCATGGCTGGAAAGGACCAGTTTTTTGAAGGCCAATTTCTGCTAAAACGAGGTGGCTGTACCTGTAGAAAAGCCTTGACAGTTTGCATAGATTTAGCTTTTTCTTCCATTTTCTGTAGTATCTCCTCAGCATTAGTACCAAATAGCACATCCTTTTGTAAAGGAGCATCTAGTAGTTTAGCTTTAACATGATCAGGCAAGCTTTGTTCCCTAAGCCAGGCATGTCTACGAATGACTGCTCCTGTAGCAGCAGCTCTACTTGAGGCCTCTAAGGCATCATAACCACATTGTAAGGTGCGTTTACCCACTTGTTCTGCACTATGCATCATATCCTGCAATTCCTTCAAATCTGGTTGTTCAGGTTGAGACATTTTGTTTCTTAATTGCGATAACAGAAACTGCTGATATTTAAGCATATGGAACTGGCAATTTAAGGCCCTCATGGCTAGGGTGGCCGAGGTGTATACCTTTTTCCCCCACCTTTCTAAGGATCTAGATTCTCTTTCAGAAGGAAGTGGGTTCTTGGCAGTAGAGGCCTTCATTCCCTTGGGGCCTTGGGAAATGGTTTCAGGGTCAGCATTATGGCTTTTGAAAAGAAACTGGTGAGAGTTAGGGACTCTGTAGTATCTATCAGGTTTGACTGGTGCAGGAGGCAGGGAATCCGGATTAAGACAAGCCTCCGAGTAAACATCATCAAGTATGTCCAGAACAGGAGGTATAGCCAGAGGTCTGTGTTGAGGTAACAAAAGAAATTCCCTAAGCCTTTTCTTGGAATCAGAAAAGTCCTGGCCTTCCCAATGGAAGTGTTCCCTCAAGGTGTGCAAGGTTTCCCCAAAAGAAAAATCCTCTGGGGGAGATACAGAAGGAATGGACTGTTTTGCATCAGAATCTTCATAAGGGGGGAATCAGTGTTCCTCCACATCTGAATGTTCTGAGAAAATGGAGCCCTGTTCAGAAAAGGGAGAGTCTTCCTCCACTCTGTGTCTCTTGTCTGGAGGGGGTTGGGAACCCCTGATATAGGAAATTAAATCTTCAGCCATTTTAAGCATCTGCTTTTTAGGCATGGGGCCTGGGGATGGGCCCTGTGGAACAGGCCTCTTGGGATGCATGGCTGATTTGGACTTGGTGAAGGCCTTAATAGAGAAGGAAGAAGAGGGTCTAAATACACCCTGGGCGGAAGTGGACCTGTCCACACTAGGAGGCTCAACACTCACTGTGGTTTTGGTGGTTGTAGTCTGAGTAAGGGCCGAGGTACCAGCGGTCTCAGGTACAGAAGACACCGCCAAGGAAGTGTCGTCGGTAGTCAGGGACTGCATAGGCGTCTTGCTGAGAAGCGGACCACGTGTAGCCGGCTTTGGCGTGGTGTCGGTGGAGACCGCAGGCCTCACGTGTCGGTCTTTGTCCTTGCGTTTTTTGGACAAAACGGTAGTCTGAGAATCCAACGACATTTTATAATCAAAGGCTTTACCAAAATAATGTTGGGAACTCCATGTCGCTTAATAGTGCGTTTATTGAAAGTCGCACAGAAGCGACAGCCAGTTATCGTGGTCAGGGCCTAAACAAGATATGCAAAGGAATGGAAATCCTTATGCGGTATTTGCTTCCACAAAATACAATTGTTAACTTTGTCTGACATCGGTCTGAGGCAAGAAAAGTTTCCCCAATGGGGTACTTAGCTTTAAAGAAGACTTCGGTTTCCAATTTTTCGTAAATTCAGGAGCTGGCCGACCGGCACTTGCGAACTGCTTCTGCTTCGGGCACCGCGCGGCAAAAAAGACTAAAGAATATGGCATCGGCTGTGACTTGTATACCCCTGGCGCTCTGACGTCTGGGAAGAAGGCGACAACAACCGACGCCGGACCAAGACTTTGGAATTCGGCCGACCGAGGACCCGCCTGACGGCAGAGAACCCATATGTGATTACTGCAGCTGTATGCACGATGAACATTTGAGCTTGTAATTGAACTTGGTAAGCCAGTGCTGTGTTCCACAAGGTCATTGCTTGCCTGCATAGAGGGTAGGAGTGTGTGCCCCCTTGTTTGTTTATGTACCACATTACTGTGGTGTTTCTGTCTTACGATGAGCTGTCCTGGATGCAAGAGGTCCTTGAAGGCTGTCAGAGCATTTTGTACAGCTAGCATTTCTTTTTGATTGATGTGCAGATTCTTTTGATCTGCTGTCCATAAGCCTTGAATGCACCGTCCTGCCATGTGTGCCCCCCAGGCATAGTCCGATGCATATGTTGTCACAGTTTGCCTGGCTGAGGGTAGGGTGAAAGGCTGACCCTTGTTGAGGTGACAAGCCTGTGCCACCATAGAAACTCCTATTGAAGGCAGGGAATGAGAGTCATCATTGTTTCCAAGCTGTGAATGTTGAGTCCATAGACTTTTTAGGTACCATTGTAATTTCCCCATATGCAGGTTTGCAAATGGTATTAGGAAAATGCAAGATCCCATGAAGCCCAAGGCCTGCAGAATTTTTCTTGCAGGAGTTGGGTCTTTGTTGCCATTGTTCTGAATTATTGAGTTAATTGTAGTTTGTCTGGTCAGATAAGCCATCTGGGCAGTTGTATTCAAGCTGGCACCCAGGAATACAATCTGTTGGCAGGGCACTAGTTTTGAGATTTCTGTTAGTTTACTGTGTACCCTAGGCAACTTAGATGTTTCTTTAAGCCAGGTGTTGTAAGAGAAAATCCTGGCTTTCTGCTTGAATCAGACAGTCGTCCAGGTAGGGGTATATTTGGAATTTCAGTCTGCATTGTAAAATGCAATGGCTGGAGCTAGGCACTTTGTGAACACCCTGGGCACAGTAGATAAGCCAAAGGGAAGTGCAGAGAACTGAAAGTACATGGAGCCCGCCCTGAAACACAAGCATTGTCGGCAGGATCCTCTTATTGGGATGCAGGGTTGCCAGCCAGGCATCCTTGGCTAGCACAGGAAGAAGCTGTTGAAGAGTTAGCATTTTGAATTTTAGAACCACCAGAAAGGTGTTGAGACTAGAGAGGTCCAGAATAGGACGCCAGGAGTTGTCTTTTCTTGGTACCAGAAAAAGTCTTGAATAAAAACCTTGTCCCCTTTGTTCTGCTGGGACAGGTTGAGTAGCCCTAATACGGAGAAGAGAGAGAACCTGCTGTTGGGCCTCGGCCCACTGATTTGGGAGTGGGTCTGGCCAACCAATTGGGGTTGGTAGTGTGTGGAAGTGGAAATCTGTATCCTTGGGAAACTATGTTCAAAACCCATTTGTCCTGGGTAATGAGTTCCCAGTTTTTTGCACGCAGGGCGAGCTTTCCTCGTAAAGCAGCAGGTAGCTGAGCAGGGCTTGGAAGGGTTAAGGTTAAGTCATTGTGCCATTTTTCCATAGGGGGTGCCTTACTGCTCTGCTTGGGAAGTGGGAGCCCCCCACTGCTTAGATCCGAGCGTAGCCCGTGACTGTAGCCTTGGTGATCTGCTGTTCCTGGGTTTGGACTGAGAAGGCCTGGAAGGGACTGGAAAGGACCAGTTCTTTGAAGGACAATGCCTACTGAATCTGGGAGACTGTACTTGTAGGAAATCTTTAACAGTTTGCATACATTTAGCTTTTTCCTCCATCCTTTTGAGGACTTCTTCCGCTTTGTTGCCAAAAAGGCGGTCTTGGTTTAAGGGAGCATCCAGTAATTTAGCTTTAACATGATCTGGCAAGTTTTGTTCCTTAAGCCAAGCATGCCTTCTAAGTACAGACCCAGTGACAGCAGCTCTGCAAGATGCTTCTAAAGCATCAAAACCACATTCCAAAGTATATTTACCAACTTGTTCTGCAGAACACATTAAATCTTGCAAGTCTTTGTGTTCGGCACAGTCAGGAATCATTTTCTGTTTAAGTAGTCCCATAATATGCTGCTGATACTTTAACATATGAAACTAGCAATTTAAAAGCCCTAATGGCCAAAGTAGCAGAAGTGTATACCTTCTTACCCCATCTGTCTAAGGCTCGAGAATCTCTATCAGAAGGGGTAGGATTTTTGGCAACAGTAGCCTTAATGCCTGTTGGTCCTTGGGAAATGGTCTCTAGGTCTGCAGAAGGATTCTTGAAGAGGAACTTGTGAGAGTCAGGTACTCTGTAGTACCGGTCAGGTTTTCTGGGAGCTGGAGGTAAAGTGTATGGGGTAAGGCTATAGTCCAAGAAAGTATCTACAATGTCCAGAACAGGAGGGATAGCCAAAGGCCATTGTTGAGGTAGGAGAAAGAATTCCCTAGGTCTCTTTTTGGACTCAGAATAATACTGGCTTTCCCAGCGGAAATGCTTCCCAAGAGTATGCAAGGTTTCACCGAAAGAAAAATATTCTAGAGGGAAGCAGAGGGAATGGAATCCTCTGCATCAGAATCCTCATAAGGGCAAATCCTGGTAATCAGAAGCAGCAGAGATATCAGATTCCTGATCAGAAGAATCAGGAAGAAAATCATTTCTAGATATCTTAGAGGGGGGAGGCTGGCTTCCCCTAATTAAGGTAATAAGGTCTTCAGCCATTCTAAGCATTTGTTTTTTTAGGCATATTGGCCTGAGTCTGCGATTTGGTCATCGGTTTTCTAGGCTTAGTGCGAGCTTTAGGCCTGAGGAATTCAGTATTCTTATCTTGAAACGAAGTAGTCCGTTTAATATGAAAATCAGTAGGCCTGAATACACCCTCAGAAGCTGGTGCCTGCACAACGTCTCCGGACCCATCCAAGGTAGAGACACCTGCAGGTTTCATAGTCGAAGAAGCATTTTGTGGCATACTGGACTCCAAATGGGTCTCAGTAGAGGCCTGCGAATCTGTAGTAGTGGGTATCAGGGGCTGCAAAAGCACCTCACTGAGTACCGGCGGACGGCCGACTAGCTTATCGGAAGCATCGTCGGCACTTTTGGACCTATGCAGTCTGTCTACGTCTTTATCCTTACGGTTTTTCAGAAGATCGGTAATAGGATGGCTTAAAGACAATTCAGAGTACGGAGATAGAGAACGAAAGTATTTGGCTACAAAAAATAGCCTGATGACGAATTGAACAAGGCACAAAACTGACAGCGAGGGATGTCATGATCTGGGCCTAAACAGATGACACAGTAAGAATGAAAATCGCTATGAGGCATTTGCTTTCCACAGGCAAGACTACTGTTAATTTTTTTTCTGACATTGGTTAGAGCAAGAAAAAAGGATCCTCAACGGGGTGCTTATCTTTTTGAAGACTTCAGGTCTGAAACTCGAAAACGAAAATTTCAGGAGTCGGCCGACCAGCACTTGCAAACTGCTTCTGCTTTGAGCACCGCACAGCAAGAAAGACTGATGTAATGGCGTTGGCTGCATGTTTTATACCCCTGACGACCTGATGTCATAGAAGAAGCGACAGCATCCGACGCAGAAATTAAAAGACTCTGGTATTCAGGCCGCCGCCTGAGGGCCACCTGCAGGCAGATAACCCAAATGTGACTGCAACAGTGAAACACAAAGAACATCTGGAGTGCAGATCAACTTGAGACCTCTTCAGCTTTTTTCTTCGGCAGCAAAGGGACAGAGGGTCTGGAGTCAGTCATCTTGGATTGAGCCAAGCATTTAAGATACTGAGTCTCTAGAAAGGTGCCGAGAGCAGAAAACTTTGACTTAAAGTTTCTGGGAATGATCTACTGATAGACTGACAAATTTTGCTCTTTGTGTACTGGGCCTACACAAAACAACTTGGTATACCTTGTATGGAACCTAGCTACAGCAATCACCTTTACCCCTCCTAGCGGACATCGAACAATTTTCAACAAAGTAGCTAAAGTAAAAAGGTAGGTTCCCTAGTGGGGAACGTGGATAAATGATTAAAGCAAAGGTAAAATTAACCACACAGCACTCAGTCCAACAGATGCATGACCTACTTTTGGGTTGGTGGTGAGTCTGAGGATTCACACTCATGTGACTGTCTATATTCCCCAATACTCCACTGCATAAGAGCGGGGGGGGGTCATACAGACGTATGACTTTGGGACAGTAAAGTTTTGGTAAAAGAGGAAACTTCAGTGGGTTCAACCCATATATCAGGAATACTGCAACAATGGATTTCAGTCATGACATCTAATGTTGTCTGGGCCAAAAAGGATTCACCAACAGTATTTACAGAACGTCTCTCAATCTTCAGAAGTACTTTTGGAATGAAAGGAAAAGGAGGGAGAAGGCTTCAGTCTTCCAAGATTCTTTGCATGGAGGCAAAGCTTTACCGGGGGGGGGGGGGGGTTCTCACTGATGAGGAATCTGATGGAAGAACTCTTGTGAGGGTCTGTCTTGAACCTTCTCAGGGGTTGAACTCAGTTCCATTGAACTGTTACTATCTGGAGGAAAAGGTGGTTGTGTACTGCAGTGTCCCAATCACTGCAAGCCTACAAAAGCCGATAAACTTTGTACCCCCGTTTGTTGATATAACTATTGTCTGCCAAGATTTACAGTCCATTATCTTTAGCCTCTAGGAAGAGTCTGGAGGGAGATCAGTGCTTTCATTTCTTTGTTCATATATGCTTGCTCCAGTTCTTTGGAACAATTTCCTGAACTCTGAAGCCCTTGGAACAAGTCTCCCAGCGAATGTCTAAGGCATCTGTTCTTTTGAAAAGAGGGTAGCTAGATAAGACGGGGGACTTTCAGGACTGACTAGTTTGGTTGGTCCACCAAACAGCTCTTAGGGCAACAGAAAACAGCAGTGTTGTGCGCCCAAACTGATTTTGGGTACTACTGGATTTTTCTCATGTGGAGTCGGACAAAATAAATCATTTGGATTGTGAATGCCATGAACCTCACGGCTCTCAGAATCTTTCTTGCAGAGGTCATCTTTAGATTTTGTGAGGCGCAGGCTGTAAAGAATTTTTTTTTCTTTAATTAATCATGTTGAAAGCATCCAGAAGACATCCAGGAAATACCAGAGGTGGAGTGGACTGCATATTGGATTTCTTGGAAGTTTCGCATGAACCATAGGTGGATAAATTGAATGACAGGGACCTTGGATCCCGCAGAAGGTTATGGCAGGGGCTAGGCAATTTGTCAAAACCCTCGGTGCTATGGAAAGCCCGAAAGGCAAAGCAGTAAGCTGAAGTGATATCACAAACTACAGAACCTTAATTTTCTGTATTCTGAATGAACAATATGCAGATAGGCATTTTTCAAATCCAATACAACCATAAGGGCTTGTGGAAGGGACAAAAGGAGGCTCCGTCTCAGCCTTTATTTTCAAGCTCGAGGCAGTCTGCCAGCTCATGGCTAAAACCCTACCCCAGCATGGACTAGAACCCTCTCCAGATCTTGTTTGCCCTAATAAGGCTATGGAGTATTTCAAAGAAGAAAATAGAGGCTGATGAAGGTCAGAGGTCAAGGTAATCCAGTTGTCTATCTTCTAGGAGTAAAAAAGGTAGAAGGAAGGAGGCTGGGATGCAAGGATGAAGGCAAAAACGAACACACATGGAATGTTATGGCGAGTGCATTATTCTTACTAGGTTGGGACAGTGTCCCTAGCACACAATCTCAGGTGGCTCAAAGGAGAACATTCCTCAGAAATGTGGAACCAAAAGAGGCCCTATTCCTGGAGGCCAAATCAACTTTGTTAGCCCATGTTGCTGCAGCACAAATTATGTCAACTGGTAGTTTAGCTAGAAAAGCTGAGGAGGCTGTAATGGCTCTTGCAGAATGGTCTTTAAAGCTTTCTGGAAGACGTTTATTTTGAGACTTACAGATAAACATTATACAATCTGAAAGCCATTTAGAAAAAGTGTAACTTTAGAGACAGGGGAACCTTTCTTTGACTCTGAAAAGGAAACAAAAAACTGATCAGATTTTCAGACTTCTCCAGTTCTGTGCAAGTAAAAATGTAATTGTCTATGCATGTCCAGTTGATGCAACATGCACTCCGCTTTGCTCTCATAATTTGGGAAGACGACTGGTAATTCCACAGTTTAGTTCAAACTAGACTCTGGTGCTACTTTGGGTGAAAAAATAAGGGTTTTGTTTGCAAGGACACCCTGTCCCTATGGAAAAATAAGTAAGGGGGCTTTATTGACATGGCTTGCAACTCTGACACCCTTCTAGCAGAGGTGACTGCTACCAAGAAAAAGGTTTTCCAGGTCAAAAATTTCAATTTGCAAGATGATGCAGGTTCAAAAGGAGGAAAAACTATGCGGGATAGGATGAAATTTAAGTCCCATGGTGTAGGAGGGTCTCGGATAGGCTTTGCATAGTCTACGATATGTTATATTGGAGCCAGAGTCTCCTGGAGATCGCTGCTAGCTGAACTCTAATAGTGGCTGTAGCAGCACAATCATTAAACAATTTTGCTAGGAAATCTAGAATGGAACTGGAGCAGAAAAGGGGTCAATATGGTTATGAGTAGCTCATAAGGAGAATTTTTTCTATTTCTTTTACATATCTTCCTTGTTGAAGCCTTACGAGAAGAGATTAGAATGCGTTTGACAAGACAGGAAGGATTTGGAAACCTGGCTATGGTTGGAATTGGAACAGCCAAGCTGTTAGTTTGAGGGTCTGAAGAGATGGATGGAGCATTCCTGACACATAAGTCAGAAGGCCTGTAACAGAGTCCAGAATCCACGGCTCCTCTCGAAGATGAGGCCACAGGAAGGAGAACCAGATTTGAGGCCAGTATGGGGCTATCAGTATCAAGCTCCTTCCCAAGCAATTGGCTTTCTGAAGTACTCTGGGGATTGGTGGAAAAGGAGGAAGGGCAGAGGCCCGGGGGCCAACTGTGAACAAGTGCATCTCTTGGTGACTATCCCACAGGGGGAATAAGGGCAAAGTAGCAGCTGAATTTGGCATTCACGGATGTTGCAAAAGAGTCGCAGCAAGGCTGGCCCCCATTTTTGGAAAATCTCCTCCGCTACTACTTCATGTTTTAGGCACCACTCGTGAGGCATTAGAATAGCTCTGCTGAGCCTATGTGACAGCAGACTGCAATGCATAATCCGGGGAAATTCTATCAGAAGATGTTGGGAGGAGGTTGCCCACTTCCATACTCTAGGCCTCTGGACAGAGGGCAAGATCTGGTTCCTCCTTATTTATGTACCATACAACTGACATGCCTGTTTGGATTGCAATCGTTCCCAGTGGAAGAGAGTCCTGGAATGCTTACAAAGCTAAAAGCACTGCTCTCATCTCTAGGACACTGATGTGCAAGTGGGCTTCATGATCCTGCCTAGTGCCTTGGACTCTCTTTCCCAGATAATGCCCCCCCACCACCCTGAGAGGCGTCCGTGGTCACTGGCTGGGGGAGCACAACTGGCTGACAGAGTCACCAGAGTGGTGTAAAGCCATCAACAAAGATCCTTCTTGCAAGTTTCTGTTAAGATTATTTAGTGAAGATCTTGCATCAACCACTGAGTGGATAGCAGCCACTGAAGAATTCTCATGTGCAGATGTGCTAGGGGGATCAAAACTAACGCTGTTGCCATGACTCTCAGGAATTTTAGAACCATCTTTGCTTGAGCTTTCTTCCTTTTTAAAAGGCAAGTCACTTGATGTCTTAGAACTTGGATCCTTTCTGGAGGAAGTTTGCCTGTCATTTTTGTTGAGTTTAATTCAGCCCCTATGAATACCACATGCTGAGAAGGCACCAAGGCAGAATTTTCTCAGTTTATTGTAATCCCTAGTTGGGAGCAGAGTTGCAACGCTGTATCCCTTGTTTTTATTAGCAGATGCCTGGTTGTGGTGGTTAGGAGCCAGTCGTCTTATGTATGGAAACACCCACAATCCCAGACATCTCAACTGATCCGCTACTACTGCCATACATTTGGCGAACACACTGGGGGCTGTAGTGAGGCCAAAGGACAGAGCTCGAAATTAGTAGTGACAAGCTCCCAGCCGAAAGTGCAGGTGCCTCCTGGATCGTCTGTCCATTTTTATGTGGTAGTATTTATTTATTTCAGTTTGATGACCGGGGAGGTCCACTGGGCTCGGGGAGCCCGTTTTCAGTGAAGGCCTGGGAGAAAAGCTCCAACAATACATAGTTACATGAATAATTACTAAAAAACTGCATTACTGACAAACAGGTAGCATTCATAAAGAAACAAACAATTACAATTTTGTTTAGGTGAAAAAGACAGGCAAATGGCCTTGAGGCTAGATTTTACAGTATAGTTATATATACATAATACAAATGAGCAAGGTTAGCTAGGTAAGAGGTTAACCAGGAGTAAAAGTGGAGACCACCTTGAGAGGTATAGGGTGAAGAGTACAGCTGCATTTCCTGTTTGAGTAAAGGTAAGAATGAAGAAGAGTTTTTAAAGTTTTTGAGGTTATTGCAGGTCCTAAGAGTGGAGGGAAGAGCATGCCATTTTTTGGCTAAGGTAAAGGAAAGCAGAAGTTGACCATCCTGGAGGTCTATACAGCACATCCAATTGTCTTGTCCCAGGAATGGGAGTACTGACTGCAATGTTACCATCCAGAAAGTACAGTTTTGTACCTACCAATAATGTAGATGTTAGAGTGTATACCCTGCTGCAGTCATCACACTTTGGAATTCTGGCCGACTGCGGGACCGCCTGACGGCAGGATAACCCAAGTCTTGGTCCGGCGTTGGTTGCTGTCGCTTCTTCCCCAACGTCAGAGCGCCAGGGGTATATCAGAGGCATCCAATGCCATTTTCTTCAATTTTTCTTGCCCCAGATGTCAGGTGCCCCTAATAGGTAGGCAAAAATATATGTATATATACAGCGGTCTTGAAAAAAATAAAACAAAACCTTTAGGCACAAACAAATACACCACAGAGGTTGTATAGAAAAGAGATAAGTTCAGCTAGTTTTAGAGGGGATGGAGGGAGGGCAACCTGGACTGCAGCAGGGTACACACTCGAACATCTACATTTATGGTAGGTACAAAACTGTACTATGTCCATTGTGTTACCATGCTGCAGTCATCACACTTGGGTAGAATCCCAAAGCTAAGGATGGGTGGAGGAGTCAAACAGGGTTAGAGGGAGCAAAACTGCAGTGGCGAAGCCCGCCCTGGTCTTAGAGTAAAGTGGTAAGTGATATGTTTGGTGAAGGTGTGTACTGAACTCCAAGTTGCAGCTTCCAGAATATCCTTGGTTGGTAGCCCCCTGAGGAAGGCTGTAGATGTAGCTGCTGCCCTGGTAGAGTGTGGCCTTATGGTAGCAGGAACTGGTTTTCCATGGTGGGTGTAGCAAAAACATATGCAATGTCCTATCCATTTGGAAATGGTGTGTTTTGAGATAGCCTTTCCTTGCGATGCTATAGCATAGGATACAAGAAGCTGGTCAGATTTTCTGAAAACCTTAGTTTTATCCAAGTAGTAACGTAGCTGTCCGTGAATGTCCATGAATGTCCAAGGAATGCAGGAGTCTTTCTCCTTTGTTCTGTGGATTTGGAAAGAAGGTGGGTAAATGGGTGGTTTGATTTAGGGCCATACTGGATACCACCTTAAGCATAAAGGAGGGGTTAGTTCGTAGAGAAACCCTCTCGATGAAAAATGAGGAAAGGCTCTACTGCCATTAGCGCCTGAAGCTCTGAAACTCTTCTAGCTGAAGGGATTGCTAGCAGCAGGGCAGTCTTCCATGATATAAACTTTAGGTCAGCTGAGAAAGCTGGTTCAAAAGGAGGTAGTGTGAGTTTTTCCAAAACAAAACTGAGGTCCCAAGTAGGTGTTGGTGCTCTCCTGGGAGGCCTAATGTTCTTGGCACCTCTGAGAAACTGCCTTAAGAGTGGATGTGAAAATAAGGGAGGATCAGTGTTGTAGTGAGCAGAAATAGCCGAGGCATGGATTTTAACAGATGAAAAAGAAAGCCCTTTGTGTAACATCTCAGTTAGATATCTGAGGTATGTTAGGCTGAAGGGAATTTTGGCCTTTAGCTTTGTTCCAGGCGCAAAACCTTTTCCATTTGTCTGAGTAGGCTTTCCTGGTGCTGGGCCTCCTGGCCTCCAGAATAACTTCCATAACAGCTTGAGAGAGAGGAGCTGGCTGGTTGCCTAGGTGATTTGCCATGCAGCCAAGTTTAAGGTTTTGAGCTGGCTGTGTAGAATCTGATTGTCTTGCTGTGTGAGCAGGTGGGTAATTTGTAGTAGAATCCATGGTGGGCCCTGGGCCATATTCCTTAATAGTGGGTACCAGGGCTGGCGTGGCCAGTCTGGAGCAATGACCATCATTCGGGGTCTCTCCATCCTGACTTTCAGTAGCACCTTTGTGAGAAGGGGTAGTGGAGGAAAGGCATATACTGTTAGCATTTTCCAACTGAATGAGAGAGTGTCCACTTTCCAAGCTTGTTGGTGAAAAGTCCTTGTGCAAAACTTTGTTAGCTGATATGTCTGGGAGCTCCCACTTTTGAGTTATTATTGCGAATACTTGTGGATCCGGTTTCCATTTGTGGGGATCCATGATGTTTCTGCTTAGGTCATCTGCCAATATGTTCTTTTTTCCTGGCAGAAAAGTACAGTTTTGTACCTACCATAAATGTAGATGTTAGAGTGCTAATACAGCTGCAGTAATCACATATGGGTTCTCTGCCGTCAGGCGGGTCCTCGGTCGGACCACCATACAATAGTAGAACAAAGAGGCATGTAACCTATGTGAATAGGACTAGGACTGACAATAGAGTATATTTTGACATTAGATACACAAATGACGTTCAGTATATTAGGGACATTATTCAAGCAAATTGGAAACTACTTACCATGGATAATGACTTGTTGAAAATAGTTGGTAATAAACCTAGCTTTAGGTATAATAATTGTTATAACCTAAAAAGGATATTGTGTAAGGACAATATCCAGATAAACACACTGGACATTAGAATTAGAAGTTATGTACTCACCATAACGTTCCATCTGAGTAGGTGTATTCATTTGTCTGCAACCTGTGGGTTATGGATCCGATATCGGATCCGAACCGGCATGGTTTTCCAGCTATGGATCCAAGCTCTCAGCTCCTCCCCTCACCCATAATGCCCTGCTCTACCCTCATGACCTCAGATCGAGTTTGCCAAAGCAACAATACCCTAAAAAGGGTAACAAAGAATATGCAGGAAACTGAAAGGCCAGGGGGATAGGAGGGCGGGATGGTTGCAGACAAATGAATACACCTACTCAGAGGGAGCGTTAGGGTGAGAACATAACTTCAAAATCTGAAGTAGGATATTCATTTGTCTGCAACCTGTGGGACAGAGTCCCCAGCTACCTGAATCTTGGGCCATCATGGAAGGATATTCCGGAGCACCGCTGAGCCAAAGGATGCTCTACCCCTAGATGCAAGATCCAACTTATAGTGGGAAATAAACGTATGAGATGAAGCCCACGTGGCTGCTGCACAAATATCATCTAGAGGAATCCTAGCCTTGAAGGCTGCCGAGGTAGAAACTGACCGGGTTGAATGGGCATGAACACCCTCGGTGCGGAGCCTTCCTGAAGCTTGATAAGCCAATAAAATGCACTGTGAAATCCAGCGGGACAGAGAAACTTTAGAGATTGGCTTGCCCAAATTGAATTTTGCAAAGGAAATAAACAGCTGGTCGGATTGCCTATGACCAGCTGTCCTGTTCAGATAAAACCTAAGTTGCCTGTGAACATCTAGTGAATGTAGCTTATATTCACCTTTGTTTTCATATTTAGGGAAGAAAACAGGGAGGTTAATGGATTGATTGATGTTTGCTTCAGAAGCGATTTTAGGAAGAAAGGACGGGTTGGTCCTGAGGGAGACACGGTCCGGATGAAATACCAAGTAAGGAGGTTTAGCTGATAAAGCTTGAAGTTCAGAAACTCTCTTGGCTGATGTAATGGCTACCAAAAGGCTGTCTTGTAGGACAAGAATTTGAGATCCACCGTAGCCGCTGGCTCGAAGGAGGAGCGGTCAAGGCCTGTAGGACCAAAGAAAGGTCCCAAGGAGGAACTGCTTGTTTTATAGGGGCCTGAGAAGAAAAGTACCTTTAAGAAATATTTTACACAATTTGGCTGACATAAGAGGATTAGAGTCATGGCCAATGTGATAGTGAGAAATTGCCGCCAGTTGAACTTTGACTGTGGAACTGCTGGCACCATCGTTAAAGAGAGTGGTTAGAAAGTCAAGCACTAAAGGGAGAGGAACCGTGAAGGGATTCAGGCCTTGCGCTCCGCCCACACAGAGAAAGCGTTTCCATTTGCTTGATAAACCTTTCTAGTGGATGGTTTATGAGCCGCCACCAAAATAGCCTTTACAGGCGAAGAAATACCGGGAGTCCTTATCAAGAGTGGAACTGGAGCAGCCAAGCGGTCAGCTTCAGGTTGTCCAGGTTCGGAGGAGGAATGCAGGATGGATGGGATATCAGATCCGGGATGGGATCTAGAATCCAAGGAGGATTCACCGAGTGAGACCTTAGGAAGGGAACCAGATCTGTCGAGGCCAGAATGGAGCAATGAGAATCATTCTGCAACCCACCGAGAGGCTTTCTGAAGAACTTGCAGCATCAGAGGCAAGGGTGGATAGGCATACAGAAGACCGGGTGGCCAAGCATGCACCAGGCGTCTCTTGGGGTACCTCCGGGAGGAGGTATTAGAGCGAAAAACTGTCGCACTTGGTGTTTGAGGGAGAAGCAAAAGATCGCATGAAGGGTTCCCCACCGTGCGAATATCGTTCGCTACTTGACAATTGAGAGACCACTCGTAAGGGGTCAGAATGGTGCGACTGAGCTTGTCCGCTAGGATGTTGGACCGACCCGGAATGTGCGTTGCTATTAGAAAGCGATTGGTGGAGATTGCCCATTCCCAAACTCTCATGGCCTCGACAAAGAGGGTAAGACCTTGTTCCCCTTGCTTGTTGATGTACCAGACAACAGACATGTTGTCGATTGAATCGCAATTGTTCCCAAGGGAAGAAAGTCCTGAAGTGCTAGCAACGCTAAGAGCACTGCTCTCATCTCTAGAACATTGATATGCAGTAAGGTCTCTGAATCGTCCCACGTGCCTTGGACTGTCCGGCCTGCAAAGTGCCCCCCCACCCGAGGCGGGAGGCGTCCGTGGTCACCGTGGCGAGAGGGGGAGAAGCACAAAATGGGCGGCCTTTGTGGAGATCCGGGGAGTGGAGCCACCACAAGAGGGACCGCTTGCAAGCCTTGCTGATCGCTATGGGATGATGCATGGGAGAGCAAGGTATGACCACTGTACTAGGCGTCCACTGTAGAATGCATATTGAGCCTGGCAAGAGGAAGAAGTGCTATAGCGAAGCCATGGACCCTAGAGCCCTCAGGACCAACTCCGCTGGAACAGAACTTGAATGGAGAATGGCCGCACCTGGAGCTGCAGATTTAGAACTCTGTCGCAGTGAGGAAGGCTCGTAAACTCCTTGTGTCTAGCCTGGCCCCTATAAAATCTAAGAGCTGTGTGGCCAGGTTGGACTTTTGTATTTATTGTGATGCCCAGAAAGGGAGCAAGATGGAGAAAGGAGTCTCGCCAAGAGAAGTAGATGCCTTGTTGGGGCGGTAGAAGCCAGTCGTCCAGGTAGGGAAAGACCTGCACCCCTGAAGCCTCAGGTGGGCGCTACCACTGCTAGTACTTTGGTGAACACCCTGGGGGCTGTGGTGAGACCAAAGGGAAGGACCGGAACTGGTAGTGACTGGCTCCCAGCCGAAGCGGAGAAACCTCCTGGGCGCCTGTCCATCAGGATGTGGTAGTCGCGTCCTTGAGATCTATCGAGCACATCCAGTGATTTTCTCCCAGAAGGGGAGAATAGATTGCAGAGTGACCATTGAATTTTTCTTTGGGGACTGCCAGATTCAAGAGAGAGGTCTAGGATTGGTCTTAGTTCCCCGTCTTTTTGGCACTAAAAGAATCTGGAGTAGAACCCTGATCCGATCTGGTCTGGGGAGCGGGCTGGATGGCTCTTTTCTTTAGCAGATGGCCAATTTCTGCCAAAGCGGCCTCCCGTTGACGGGTGGGGCGTCTGGGAGGGACTTCAACTTTGGAAGGTGAAGGAAAGGAATGCGATATCCCTGGATATGATTTGGAGAACCCAGCGGTCTGATGTTATGGACTCCCATGCCGCTAGGTGCCCAGCGTCCCCGACTGCCTCCAGAGTAGAGCAGTCGGGCAACCTCAGGGTTGCTGCTTGGGCCGTTCAGAGAAAGGTTCCTGGACCCGAAGTTTCTGGGAGCCCCTCTGCCTCTAGGGCGGCGTCCTCCCTGTCCTCCTCTGCCACGGAAGGACTGGTTGTCCGAGCAGGCTGGGACTGCTGCGACTTCGGAACCACATCTTCTTCTGACCCTTTTGGTTCCTAGAATAGGGCCTCTGGGGTGCAGAGAAGCGGATCCCGGCGGCAGACAGCGTCTTCCCGTCCTTTTAAGCTCTGGGTCAGCGTCTCGCGAGCGGTCTTGCCAAACAGAGCAGAACCATCAAAGGCGTTCGCAAACGGCGCTTTGAAGGGCTCAGAAAAATCGCAGTGAGCCAGGCCTGGCGTCTAGTGACCAGTCCTGTCCCGCAGCTCTAGCGGCGCCCTCCGTTGCATGGGAGAGTAGCCGCATAGAAGTATTTGTAACTGACCTAAGAGTGGCCATGGGTGGAGTGCAGAACTCTGTCCTCCTCCGAAATGGACTCAGGGGATGCAGCGTATTCCTTAATAAGATCTCGCTGCATCCGAATAACATGTGCCAAATAGTTCAGCGCCCTTACGAGAAGGTCGCGAACTGAACATCCGCTTCCCCAAGCGGTCCATCATCCGAGACTCCTTGCTCGGTGGGTGGACTGAGGACTCTCCTGAGCCAGTTCCCTCTTTGTGGCCGCCGTCAACATGGCATCTACCGGAGGCCCCTTACTCCAATGGGTCCGGTCGGATGGCGGACTAAGGATCCTATCCGGTCTTTTGGGAATTGGCTCCACGGTGTCCGGTTCCTTCCACGCCCTGGTGGTAATAAGGTCCACCAGGGGGTCGGCAGGGGGACACCCAAGAGGTACACGGGCCCGTTTCAAATGCCTCCAAGAACACGGACTCGTCGAGGAAGACTTGGGGCAGACCACCCCCTTATCGAGCATTTCCATGATGTCTCCAAAGGAGACATCCTCGGGGGGTGACCGTGGGGAGCCTTCCCCTTCCTCCAAGTCCGTGTCTTCAGTGAGAGACTCGGGGGAGTCAATGTGCCTCCTTTTGCACGTATGCTTGCGAGGGACCTCCTCTGGGGGGCTGTCAGAGGAGTCCTCGCCAGCAGCAATTTGCTCCATAGGAGCAACTTGGGGCACAGAAGCGGGCTGTCCCAGGGGCGGATGGTGGAAGCCTGGCCCAGTGCAGAGGGAGCGGGGACGGGCGGAACAAGTGCCGGGGTCCGGAGACCCTCAACAGAGCCCTCTCCACTACATCAAAAGCCAAAGGGGAGCCGACCTCGACCAAAGGATCCGACAATCGGCTCCCCCTCGGATCGAAGAGTGGACGGAGCCGGCGCCCGAAGCACTTCCGGATCCGAGGGACAGTGCGCTCCGACACAGGCGGCGCCGAGGAGCACTGATCCCCGGATCCGGCTCGGATCCAGGCGGAGAGGTCGGGTCCGGCACTTTTCGAGGGCAGGGTCGGATCCAGTACCAAGTACTATCGGCGCCGACCCACCCCGGCTCGAAGCTGCTCGGCTCCAGCTGCTCGAACCCGGATAGCGGGTCGGAGAAGGACAATAGGCTTAAAAAAGGGTGTTGAGCTCCCCGGAGGGGAGCAGGAGCACTCCCATCTGCATCTGGGCCTGGATGAACCTTCTCATCATCCGGTCCAGATCAGCATCAGAAAGGCTATGGGTAGATCTCGGCGAGGCTACCGAGGTAGGCCTGGAGTGCCTCCTCGATAGCCTCGGCGGAGATCGGGTCTCCTCCTCCTCAGGACCCGGTGAAAAACACACAGGGGACCGGGCCGAAGGAGGAGAACCGACAGAGCCGGGGGAGAAGCCGCTTGGCTGGCGGGGCGAAACAGAGGTCTCGGCCCGCCGCTTGTGGTGCTTCTCCCTCCGGTCCTTTTAGCAGCATCCTCTCCTCTCCAGAAGCGGGAGGTTGAGTCCCAGGAGCAGGAGGGGTGCCACAGGGGAACAACTGTAGCCACAGTAGTCCCGAGGGAGGCGGAGGCCGGAGCCGAGTCTAGCGGTAAAGACCCGCCAAGACAAGCTTGGACCTCCGCTCCTCAGTGTTCTGGGTTGAACCCTGCACATATGGAACAGCCAGATGTGAGGTGTTCAACCCGAGACACTTACACAGTGTGGCCATCAGCGGTGAGAGCTTATGGCCACACCGGGCATTTAGAAAAGATAGATTTTGGCTGATCAGCCATAATCCACAAGCTACTAAAGTAACTTAAAAGTAACTTAAAAGTAACTTAAAAGACACACAGGCCTACACACACACTCTACGGAACAGCGAGGGGAGGGAAAAAAATTACTAAATTTAACTCAAAGTACAATTATTAATGAGGGAAACCTAATCTTTCACACAAAAATACACAAAAAATTCAAAACTTTCTGTCTTAACAGGTAAAAATACAAGCACTTAGCTGAGAGCAAAGAACCCAAATCCAGTCACCAGCGCGGCAAACGAGATCTGGGGTCATGAGGGTAGAGCAGGGCATTATGGGTGAGGGGAGGAGCTGAGAGCTTGGATCCATAGCTGGAAAACCATGCCGGTTCGGATCCGATATCGGATCCATAACCCACAGGTTGCAGACAAATGAATATCCTACTTCAGATCTAATATTAAACAAGGAACCTATCCATGTAGGAAGTGTTGTATCTGTAAATTTATTGTTACTGATCAAAGTTTTGAACGTATGGACCTGGGTCTGGTTTTCCAGCCCAGCTTCTACGCTACGTGTGAGACCACAAATGTAATTTATTTGGCTAGTTGTGATAGCTGTGAGGCTTACTATGTGGGTATGACCACACGCAGACTCAAAGATAGAATATACAACCATGTCTACGACATTAGGAAGGCCAATGTTAGTAATCCTTTAGCCAAACACTGCCAGACTCATCTGAAACATATTTTTAAGTTCAGAGTTTTACAGATACAATACCCAAATAGAAGAGAAGGTGATTCTACAGGATCCCTTGAGCTCAATGAGCTAAAATGGATCTTGTCCCTTAGAGCCCACATAGAACCAGGACTCAATACAGCAGTCAGCATTAGACCAGCACTTCTATAATAGATGGGGGCCATTTGCCACTCCATTTGACTCAGGATATTTATTTCATTTTATTGTTCCTTTCCTTTTTTTCTTCTTTTTCTTTTCTCTCTTCTCCATTTACCCTTCATTCTATCACTTCCCTTACTTCCTTGCACTTCCTTTCCTTTCCCTTCCCTCCCCTTTTCCTCCCTCCCCCCCCCCTTTTCTCCTTTTTCTTTATACTTCCACATCTTTCTTTTTCTTTCAGCTTATTTAGGATGGATTTTACATATAATTTAATATAGGATTTGTGCATTTTTATACATTTTTACTTTGCATTCTCTGGTGGTTCATCATGGTGACAGAATGACTGATTGCATTTAATATTCATTAGCTATGATCAGGACACATCTTTTAATACAACGAAGTGGAGACATGACAGCACACTCTCACTAAGCCCTTATGTCTTGGAGATTTGCATCCTGCATATTGTATTGTGGTGTTTTATAGTAACTGACACCTAGGTGTCAGTGTTTTAACATTACCTAATTTGGTCAAGACTTCCTATTTAGTTAATATAATACGTTAATGGTTGATTTTATTGCTTAATTGTTTTATTACTATGTGATTTATAGAGTATATAAGGATGGAGAGAAGTTATGTTATTTGTAACCTGGTGAAGCGCACGTTTGATGTGCGTGAAAGCGCTCGTTTCTTCTAATAATTAAATCAGTTGCTGTTTTATTTCGTGGTGGTTCCAGTGTCTTTCTTATTCATTATTCGGTCGGCCGAATTCCAAAGTCGTGGTCCAGCGTGGGTTGTTGTCGCCTTCTTCCCTGACGTCAGAGCGGCAGGGGTATATAAGTCACAGCCGACGCCATATTCTTCAGTCTTTCTTGCCCCAGATGTCAGGTGCCCCCCCAAAAGGAAAGCAATAGATAAATAATATGTGTATGTATATATATATATATATATATATATATATATATATATATATATTCAAGCAATGCAATGTTATCAAAAAGAGTAGCTGCAAGCAAATGCACCACAGAAGGATAACCCAAAATAGGTTGTATGAGGAGGAGTTAGCCACTAGTCCTATACCTAGAGGGGAAGGAGGGAGGGAAACCTGTATTGCAGCTGTATTAGCACTCTAACATCTATATTTATGGTAGGTACAAAACTGTACTATGTTCATCGTGCATACAGCTGCAGTAATCACATATGGGTAGAATCCCAAAGCTACACACAGGGTGGTAGGCACTAGGTAGAACTGGGATGAGCCAGAATGCCCTGCAATACAGCAGTAGCAAAGCCTGCTCTAGTTTTGGAGTATAAAGGCAGGTGGTAGTGTCTTGTGAAGGTATGTACACAACTCCAAGTGGCTGCCTCCAAGATATCTTTGGTAGGGACTCCTCTGAGGAAGGCTGTGGAGGTAGCTGTGGCCCTGGTGGAATGTGGTCTGATGCCTACAGGGACAGATTTCCCATGATAGGAGTAACAAAAACGTATGCAGTGGCCTATCCATTTAGAGATTGTCTGTTTGGTAACTGGCTTCCATGAGCTCCTACAGCACAAGACACAAAAAGTTGTTCTGATTTCCTGAAAGGCTTTGTTCTGTCCAAATAGTAACGTAGCTGTCTGTGGATGTCTAAGGAATGCAGCAGCCTTTCCCCTTTGTTTTGAGGATTGGGGTAAAAGGTAGGTAAGTGTATGGCTTGATTTAAAGCTACCCTGGATACCACTTTAGGCATAAATGACGGGTTGGTTCGAAGGGAAACCCTGTCCTGATGGAAGATAAGAAAGGGCTGCACAGCCATGAGGGCTTGAAGTTCCGAAACCCTATGAGCTGAGGTAATGGCCAGAAGGAAAGCTGTTTTCCAGGACAAGTATTGCAAATCTGTTGTGGCAGCTGGTTCAAAGGGAGGCAATGTTAATTTTTCTAGAATGTAATTAAGATCCCAGGCTGGCACTGGTTGTTTCCTTGGTGGTCTAATATTCTTAGCCCCTCTGAGGAATTGCCTTAAAAGTGGGTGAGAGAATAACGGTGGGTCTATGTTGAACTCTGCAGAAATGGCTGAGGCATGGATTTTTGTGGAGGAAAATGAAAGTCCACTGTTCAGCAGCTCAGCTAGATACTGTAATACCAGAGGCAAATTCAGTTTTCTAGGATCCTGGCCTTTTTTCTCATTCCAAGAGCAAAACCGTTTCCATTTTGCGGAGTAAGTCTTCCTAGTAGATGGCCTTCTGGCCTCCAGAATGACATCCTGCACCTCTTTGGAGAGTAGGGTCTGCTGTGGTGTTAAGCAATTTTCCATGCAGCAAGATTGAGTGTTTTTAGCGGACTGTGAAGAGTTTTGTAGCTGTGCTGAGTCAGCAGAAGAGGCATTAGAGGTAGAGGCCAGGGAGGATTATGTGTTAGGCTCCTTAGGAGTGGGTACCAGTGCTGTCTTGGCCAGTTCGGAGCAATCAGTATCATCTTCGGTCTGTCTGCTCTTGCTTTCAAGAGCACCTTGGATAGAAGAGGAAGAGGTGGGAAAGCGTACACTGTCCCATGCTGTCAAACTAAATGAAAGGGCGTCCACCCTCCATGCCTTTGGATGAAAAGTCCTTGAACAAAACTTTTCCAATTGATGGTTCCTGTGGGAGGCGAAGAGATCTATGTCTGGCCTTCCACATGCTTGGATTATTTTTGTAAACACCTGTGGATGCAGCTTCCATTCGTGCGGATCTGTCATATTTCTGCTTAGATTGTCCGCCAGCGTGTTTGCCAAACCTGGCAAGTACTGTGCTTGAAGTTCGATTTGCCATTCCAGAGCCAAGTTCCAAAGTGTCATGGCTAGTCTGCACAGGGGGTATGAATGTGTTCCTCCTTGTTTGTTTATATACCACATTACTGTGGTGTTGTCTGTTCTTATCAACAATTGTCCTGGATGCAGGAGGTCCTTCAATGCTGTAATTGCATTTATCACTGCTAGCATTTCTTTTTGATTGATGTGAAGGTGCTTTTCCTTTTGGGACCATTTGCCCTGAATGCACCTGCCTGTCATGTGCGCCCCCCCAGGCGTAGTCTGAGGCGTCTGTTGTGATGACTTGATTTGCTTGAGGCTTGCAGAATGGGAGACCTGTGTTTGCATGACATGCTTGGGCCCACCATAGAAATTCCTTTTGCAAACATGGAATTATTGGTATTATTGTTTCCAAATTGTGGCTGTGTTGAGACCATAGGTTTTTTAGGTACCATTGAAGTTTTCTCATATGCAACTTTGCACATGGGATTAGAAGAATGCAAGATGCCATGAAGCCCAGAGCCTGCAGGATTTTCCTTGCAGTAAGCCTGGTACAATTTGCTAGTGTTTTGAAGTACTGAGTTAGTTGCCCTTGTTTTTCTGGTGTAAGATAGGCCATCTGGGTGTTTGTGTCCAAGTTGGCACCCAGGAAAGTTATTTTCTGAGAAGGTGTCAGCCTGGATTTCTCTTTGTTGATTGTGTATCCCAGAGAATTCAGTAACCGTGTTGCATAAGCCAGATGTTCCAGAAGAGTGTGCTTGCTGTCCGCTTGGATCAGGCAGTCGTCCAAATAAGGGTAAATTTGTATCCCTTGAAGTCTGCAGTAGGCAATTACTGATGCCAGGCATTTCGTGCATACTCTGGGCGTAGTAGATAAGCCAAAGGGCAATGCAGAGAATTGATAGTGGATTCAACCTGCAAGAAATCTGAGGTATCTTCTGCAGCTTTGTCTGATTGGGACATGCAGGTATGCCTCCTTGAGGTCCAATGTTACTAGCCAAAACTCCTTGCCCAGCATGGGAAGAAGCTGCTGTAATGTGAGCATCTTGAACTTTGGTAAGAGTAGAAATGTATTTAGAATGGATAAGTCCAAAATGGGTCTCCAGTCGGTTCCTTTTCTTGGTACCAGGAAAAGTCTGGAATAAAAACCTTGAACTTGTTCGTGGGTAGGAACCTCTTGAATGGCTTTCATGTCCATGAGTTTTGTAATTTGTATTTGCGCCTCTGCCCTTTGTGTGACAGGTTTGGCATGCCTCTCATTTTTGGAAGAGTGTGGAAATGAAATCTGTAGCCTCTGTTTATTATGTCCAGGATCCATCTGTCTGTTGTGATAATTTGCCAATTTCTTGAAAATAGTGCCAGCTTTCCTCCCAAGGGGGCTGCCAGCTGAGATTTGCTTGGCATGAAAAGGAGGAAGTCATTGGGTTTGCTTTCTGTATTGTTGTGCACTGTCTTCGCCACCTCTTGGTGCTTGAGTTTGCCATTGTCTGCCTCTATATGATGCTTGAGTTTGTCCTCTGCCCCTTGAGCGCCTGTATCTACCTCTTTGGGGCTTGTCCATGGCTGGAAAGGACCAGTTTTTTGAAGGCCAATTTCTGCTAAAACGAGGTGGCTGTACCTGTAGAAAAGCCTTGACAGTTTGCACAGATTTAGCTTTTTCTTCCATTTTCTGTAGTATCTCCTCAGCATTAGTACCAAATAGCACATCCTTTTGTAAAGGAGCATCTAGTAGTTTAGCTTTAACATGATCAGGCAAGCTTTGTTCCCTAAGCGAGGCATGTCTCGAATGACTGCTCCTGTAGCAGCAGCTCTACTTGAGGCCTCTAAGGCATCATAACCACATTGTAAGGTCGTTTACCCACTTGTTCTGCACTATGCATCATATCCTGCAATTCCTTCAAATCTGGTTGTTCAGGTTGAGACATTTTGTTTCTTAATTGTGATAACAGAAACTGCTGATATTTAAGCATATGGAACTGGCAATTTAAGGCCCTCATGGCTAGGGTGGCCGAGGTGTATACCTTTTTCCCCCACCTTTCTAAGGATCTAGATTCTCTTTCAGAAGGAAGTGGGTTCTTGGCAGTAGAGGCCTTCATTCCCTTGGGGCCTTGGGAAATGGTTTCAGGGTCAGCATTATGGCTTTTGAAAAGAAACTGGTGAGAGTTAGGGACTCTGTAGTATCTATCAGGTTTGACTGGTGCAGGAGGCAGAGAATCCGGATTAAGACAAGCCTCCGAGTAAACATCATCAAGTATGTCCAGAACAGGAGGTATAGCCAGAGGTCTGTGTTGAGGTAACAAAAGAAATTCCCTAAGCCTTTTCTTGGAATCAGAAAAGTCCTGGCCTTCCCAATGGAAGTGTTCCCTCAAGGTGTGCAAGGTTTCCCCAAAAGAAAAATCCTCTGGGGGAGATACAGAAGGAATGGACTGTTCTGCATCAGAATCTTCATAAGGGGAGTACGAGTGTTCCTCCACATCTGAATGTTCTGAGAAAATGGAGCCCTGTTCAGAAAAGGGAGAGTCTTCCTCCACTCTGGGTCTCTTGTCTGGAGGGGGTTGGGAACCCCTGATATAGGAAATTAAATCTTCAGCCATTTTAAGCATCTGCTTTTTAGGCATGGGGCCTGGGGATGGGCCCTGTGGAACAGGCCTTTTGGGATGCATGGCTGATTTGGACTTGGTGAAGGCCTTAATAGAGAAGGAAGAACAGGGTCTAAATACACCCTGGGTGGAAGTGGACCTGTCCACACTAGGAGGCTCAACACTCACTGTGGTTTCGGTGGTTGGGGTCGAGGTACCAGCGGTCTCGGGTACAGAAGACACCGCCAAGGAAGTGTCGTCGGTAGTCAGGGACTGCATAGGCGTCTCGCTGAGAACCGGACCACGTGTAGCCGGCTTTGGCGTGGTGTCGGTGGAGACCGCGGGCCTCACGTGTCGGTCTTTGTCCTTGCGTTTTTTGGACAAAACGGTAGTCTGAGAATCCAACGACATTTTATAATCAAAGGCTTTACCAAAATAATGTTGGGCGAACTCCGCCAGTCGCTTAATAGTGCGTTTATTGAAAGTCGCACAGAAGCGACAGCCCGAGACATCGTGGTCAGGGCCTAAACAAGATATGCAAAAGGAATGGAAATCCTTATGCGGTATTTGCTTCCCACAAGAAATACAATTGTTAACTTTGTCTGACATCTGTCTGAGGCAAGAAAAGTTTCCCCAACGGGGTACTTAGCTTTAAAGAAGACTTCGGTTTCCAATTTTTCGTAAATTCAGGAGCTGGCCGACCGGCACTTGCGAACTGCTTCTGCTTCAGGCACCGCGCGGCAAAAAAGACTGAAGAATATGGAATTGGCTGTGACTTGTATACCCCTGGCGCTCTGACGTCTGGGAAGAAGGCGACAACAACCGACGCCGGACCAAGACTTTGGAATTCGGCCGACCGAGGACCCGCCTGACAGCAGAGAACCCATATGTGATTACTGCAGCTGTATGCACGATGAACATTTGAGCTTGTAATTGAACTTGGTAAGCCACTGCTGTGTTCCACAAGGTCATTGCTTGCCTGCATAGAGGGTAGGAGTGTGTGCCCCCTTGTTTGTTTATGTACCACATTACTGTGGTGTTTCCTACCCTTACGATGAGCTGTCCTGGATGCAAGAGGTCCTTGAAGGCTGTCAGAGCATTTTGTACAGCTAGCATTTCTTTTTGATTGATGTGCAGATTCTTTTGATCTGCTGTCCATAAGCCTTGAATGCACCGTCCTGCCATGTGTGCCCCCCAGGCATAGTCCGATGCATATGTTGTCACAGTTTGCCTGGCTGAGGGTAGGGTGAAAGGCTGACCCTTGTTGAGGTGACAAGCCTGTGGCCACCATAGAAACTCCTATTGAAGGCAGGGAATGAGAGTCATCATTGTTTCCAAGCTGTGACTGTGTTGAGTCCATACGCTTTTTAGGTACCATTGTAATTTCCTCATATGCAGGTTTGCAAATGGTATTAGTAGTATGCAAGATGCCATGAAGCCCAAGGCCTGCAGAATTTTTCTTGCAGGGAGTTGGGTCTTTGTTGCCATTGTTCTGAATTATTGAGTTAATTGTAGTTTGTCTGGCGTCAGATAAGCCATCTGGGCAGTTGTATTCAAGCTGGCACCCAGGAATGTCATAGTTTGTGAGGGCACTAGTTTTGATTTCTGTTAGTTTACTGTGTACCTTAGGCAACTTAGATGTCGTCTTACAAAAGCCAGGTGTTGTAAGAGAATGTCCTTGCTTTCTGCTTGTATGAGACAGTCGTCCAGGTATGGGTATATTTGAATTCCCCTCAGTCTGCATTGCAGTATGCAATTACTTGTGCCAGGCATTTTGTGAAGACCCTGGACACAGTAGATAAACCAAAGGGCAGTGCAGAGAATTGGTAATGGGTTGAACCTGCAATGAAATGGAGGTATCTTCTGCAATTTTGTCTGATAGGGACATGCAGGTATGCCTCCTTGAGGTCCAACGTTACTAGCCAAGCTTTCTTGCCAAACATGGGAAGAAGCTGCTGTAGTGTTAGCATCTTGAATTTGGGTACTTGCAAGAAAGTGTTTAAAATTGAAAAGTCCAGAATGGGTCTCCAAGCATGGTCCTTTCTGGGGACTAGAAAGAGCCTTGAATAAAATCCTTGGCCTTGCTCCTGTGTAGGTACCAGTTGGATGGCTTTCATGCCCATGAGAGCTGTAATTTGTTTTTGTGCCTCTGCCCATTGATTTTGTGGCAGGTTTGGCATTCCTTTTATCCTTGGCAAGGTATGGAAATGGAATATTTATCCATGTGAGATAATGTAGAGGACCCATTTGTCCTTTGTGACGATCCGCCAGTTGTCTGCAAAAAGTGTTAATTTTCCTCCCAAGGGAGCTGCCAAGAGGGTTTTGCTTGGCAGTTTGATGTTTAAGTCATTGTGTTTGCCTTCTAGTGGCTTGGGACCTGTCTTCTCCTCCCTTCTGTGTTGAAGTGCCCCATTGGCGACGTTTGTAAGGGATTTGTGCTTGTCCTCTGCCCCTTGGGCGCCTGTATTTACCCCTCTGTGGCCTGTCAGAAGCGGGAAAGGACCAATTTTTTATTGGCCAATTTCTGCTGAAGCTTGGGGGTTGTACCTGTAAGACATCTTTGACCGTCTGCATAGATTTTGCCTTATCCTCGATTTTCTTGAAAACCTCCTCTGCTTTAACCCCAAATAAAACATCGGGCGCATCCAGTAACTTTGCTTTAACATGATCAGGCAGAGATTGTCCCCTTAACCATGCATGCCTACATATAACTGACCCAGTAACAGCTGCTCTGGAGGAAGCTTCCAAGGCATCAAAACCACATTGTAAAGTATGTTTGCCCACCTGTTCAGCTGCATGCAACAGATCTTGCATTTCCTTGAGTTCAGACTGTTGAGGGAGCGTGCCCATCTTTTGTTTTATTTGAGACATAAGGAATTGCTGGTATTTAAGCATGTGAAATTGACAATTTAGTGCTCTCATAGCTAGAGTAGTAGAGGTGTAAACCTTCTTCCCCCACCTGTCTAGTGCTCTGGAGTCCCTTTCCGAATGTACAGGATTTTTAGCCATAGAAGCCTTAGCTCCTTTGGGACCCTGGGAGATCAGCAGCAGGGCTTTTGTAAAGGAATTTGTGAGAGTCAGGCACTCTATAGTATCTATCTGGTTTGGCTGGAGCAGGAGGCAGAGAATCTGGATTTAAACTAGATTCTAAGAAAACATCATCTACTATGTCCAAAACAGGGGGGATAGCAAGAGGTCTGTGCTGGGGAAGTAAAAGAAACTCCCGGAGCCTTTTCTTTGAGTCAGAGTAGTCCTGACCTTCCCAGTGGAAATGTTCCCTCATGGTGTGTAAGGTTTCCCTAAAGGAGAAGTCTTCAGGGGTCTGGAGTCTTCAGCATCAGAATCTTCATAAGGGGGAAAAGAGTAATCCTGTTCCTCAGAGGAGCCTGAGGAAACAGACACCTGATCAGAGGAGGCATAATCCTCCTCTTGTCTAGGCCTTTTGTCAGGGGGGGGGGGGGTTGGGAACCCCTGATCAAAGAAATCAAATCTTCAGCCATTTTAAGCATCTGTTTCTTAGGCATAGGGCCTTGACCTGGAGACTGAAGTGTAGGCTTTTTTGGTTTTAGAGGAGTCTTAAGCTTAGCATAAGATTTAATGGTGAGGGTGTCGGTCTGAAGACACCTTCAGAAAGCGCAAGGTGTTTCTGCAGCACCGGCTTCCCCTACTGCAATGTTGTCGGATGGGCCTAAGGAAAAAGGCTGCGTCAGCCTAGAAATCTCTGCTGGGGGACCCGATGCGGCCTGGGGATCCAATTCAGCGGTAGCCAGGGGCTGCGTAGGCGCCTCACTGAAAACCGGAGAGCCGGCGACCGGGCCAGCCGAGGCCTTGGAGTCCGGCTTGGATCTAGGCTGCCTGTCCCTATCCTTGCGTTTCTTATGCACACCGGTATTCGGTTGCTCCGACGGCACAGTGTAATTAAATTTTCTACTGAAGTAGTGTCGTGCGAAATCAAAGCGACGCTTTATAGTTCGCTTATTGAACCCAGCACAAAACCGACAACCAGTGACGTCGTGGTCTGGGCCTAGGCAAGGTATACTTAGCTTTGAAGACTTCAGACCGAAACTCTATTGGAAAATCTCAGGTGTCGGCCGACCGGCACTTGTGAACTGCTTCTGCTTCGGGCACCGCGCGGCAAGAAAGACTGGAGAAAATGGCGTTGGATGCCTCTGATATACCCCTGGCGCTCTGACGTCAGGGAAGAAGTGACAGCAACTGACACCGGACCAAGACTTTGGAATTCTGGCCGACTGCGGGACCGCCTGACGGCAGGATAACCCAAGTGTGATGACTGCAGCAGGGTAGCACGATGAACATCTTGGGTCTTTTTTTACTGATTTGTTTAGAATGCCGAGATCCAGAATCGGTCTCCAGTACCCCGTTTTATTTGGAACTAAAAAGAATAGAGTAAATTCTGGATCCTATTTGGTCTGCAGGGACTCTCTGGATATTTATACACATTCATCTGCTCAAGTTCCTTTATATCACATAATCGACTGGTATGGTGGATTTATGTTTGGTGAAGTTATAGGTCTTGGGTTCAATAAGCAGTCCGAGGACAGCACAGGGTTGACCAAAGAGGGATGAAATAGAGAAGTTTTTTCGCCAGATTTCTAATTCCAAGATAAAGGTATGGGATTCTGGTGCTGTGCCACTATCCTTTACTAGTGGCATGAGGATGGTAATCTGCCTTTAGATGGTCTTGGGGGAGTGTCTCTGTCTATATACAGATTGTGAGACCAAAAAGGTAGGCATAGCAACTTTTGAATTTCTAGGGTTGTTCGTTCCTTTTGACTGGATGGAACATCCGGAACCTTTTTTTACCTTGGGAACGGGAATAGAAAAGGGGATGGTGTAAACCCAGGGGTCTGCAACCTTCACTATTAAAAAAAGAGCCATTTTTGCCCCTCTCCCACCAAATAATGTTCGTATGGAGCCACTAAATCTATTCAACACCTAAAATGAAGATAAAACAGCATAATAAAGTTTTATACATAATTATACTACATATAAAAGAACGATGCTTACAAGAGCAATATTTAAAATCCATCCCTATTTTTGCTCCTTTGTTGGGATTTATATTGGGATTGCTCAGTCGGTGTGTGTGGTGCTTGCGTCTCATATGGCTCAACTTCTTGCACAAAATTTGGACAAAGCCATAAATAATGGAAGGACAAAGGCCCAAAAATAGGGACACTTTTTAAAGATTGCTCTTACAAACTTAGAAAGTTGATAAAATAACAGGTTTTGCATTAGCATGAATTTTCTGAAGTCTGAAACTCAAATGTCGGTCTACATTTTCTGACTTCAGTCTTCAATGATTTGCCAGAAAAAAATAGTACAGTTGTGTACCTACCATAAATGTAGATGTTAGAGTGTACTCACTGTTGCAGTCATTACACATGGGTTATCCTGCTGGCAGGCTACCCGCAGTCAGCCTGAATTCCAAAGTCCTGGTCCGGCGTCAGCTGCTGTCGCCTCTTCCCTGACGTCAGTGCACCAGGGGTATAAAAAAGATGCAGCAGACGCCATTTTCTCAGTTTTTCTTGCCCCGGATGTCAGGTGCCCCCAAAAGGGTAGGCTAAAACGCATTGCTAATAAAAGCATGCACTAAAATAACAATACCTTCACCTACAAGCAAATACACCACATAGGTTGTATAGGCTAGAGAAATACAGAAAGGGGGATGGTGGGTGGGTAACCTGGACTGCAACAGTGAATACACTTGAACATCTACATTTATGGTAGGTACTATGTACATCGTGTTTCACTGTTGCAGTCATTACACTTGGGTTGAATCCCAAACCTGAGGTTGGGCGGCTGGGTCGAAATAGAATTAGGAGTAGCTATAAAGCCCTGCAAGACTGCAGTGGCAAAGCCTGCTCTGGATTTAGAGCAGAGTAAAGGGGCAAGTGGTAGTGCTTAGTAAAAGTGTGCACTGAAGTCCAAGTTGCAGCCTCCAAAATATCCTTGGTTGGTACTCCTTTGAGGAAGGCTGCTGAGGTGGCTGCTGCCCTGGTAGAATGTGGTCCAATGCCCTTAGGCACTGATTTACCATGTTGTGAATAGCAGAAACGAATGCAGTGTCCTATCCATTTTGAAATAGTCTGCTTTGAGATAGCCTTTCCTTGTGATCCTGCAGCATATGCCACTAAAAGTTGCTCAGTCTTTCTGAAAGCTTTAGTTTTGTCCAAGTAGTAGCGTAGCTGTCTGTGTATGTCCAAAGAATGCAGAAGTCTCTCCCCTTTATTCTGCGGGTTTGGGTAAAAAGTAGGCAAATGAATGGTTTGGTTAAGAGCTACACTGGACACTACCTTAAGCATAAATGTTGGGTTTGTCCTTAGTGAAACCCTGTCCGGATGGAAGATAATAAAAGGTTCCACAGCCATTAATGCCTGTAACTCGGAGACTCTTCTTGCTGAAGTTATTGCTAGGAGCAGAGCCGTCTTCCATAAGAATTTTATGTCAGCTGTATTGGCTGGCTCAAAAGGAGGCATTATGAGTTTTTCCAAGACAAAATTGAGGTCCCATGCAGGTATCTGTGCTCTCCTTGAAGGTCTTATGTTTTTGGCCCCCCTGAGGAACTGCCTAAGCAATGGATATGAAAAAATAGGTGGGTCTGTATTGTAATGAGCTGAAATGGCAGAGGCATGCATCTTAATTGAGGAGAAGGATAGGCCTTTGTCCAGCATCTCAGTTAGATATTGTAAAATCTGAGGAATATTTGGAACAAGCGGGTCAATTCCTTGTGTCTGGTTCCAAGCACAGAATCTTTTCCATTTATCTGCATAGGATTTTCTGGTGCTGGGCCTCCTGGCCTCCAAAATGACATCCATAACCGCTTTAGAGAGAGGTGTATTCTGAATGGTTACAGAATCCTCCATGCAGCTAGATTTAAAGTTACGAGTTGGCTGTGCAGGATCTGATTGTTTTGTTGGGTCAGTAAATGAGGAATTTGAGGCAATGTCCAGGCTGGGACTTTAGACAAGTTCCTGAGGATTGGGTACCGGTGTTGACATGGCCAATCCGGGGCAATCAGTATCATTTGTGGCTTCTCGTCTGACCTTGAGGAGTACCTTGGGGAGGAGAGGCAGTAAAGGAAAGGCATATACTGCAAGGTTGTTCCAGCTGAATGACATGGCATTCACTTTCCATGCTTGTTTGTGATAAGTCCTTGTACAGAATCTCTGAAGTTGGCAGTTGTGAGGGGAGGCAAAAAAGATCTATGTCTGGGCGCCCCCATTTCCCTGTTATGCTGAAGATTTGGGGATCTAGTTTCCACTCGTGAGGGTCCATAAGGTTTCTGCTTAGTTCGTCTGCCAGAGCATTTGTTTTTCCTGGCAGGAATTGTGCTTGCAGGTGTACTTGGTAAGTCAATGCTGTGTTCCACAAAATCATGGCTTGTCTGCAGAGGGGGTAGGAATGTGTGCCCCCCGCTTGTTTATGTACCACATGACTGTGGTGTTGTCCGTCTATCAGCAGCCATCCTGGATGAGGTAGGTCCTTGAAGGCTGTCAGGGCATTCTGTGCAGCTAGCATCTCTTTTTGATTGATGTGTAGATGCCTTTGGCTTGGGGGCCATGTGCCCTGAATACATTTTCCTGCAATGTGGGCTCTCCAGGCATAATCTGATGCATCTGTTAGTGTTTGCCTGGCTGTGGGTAAAGTGAATGGCTGTCCCTTGTTGTGGTGACAGGCCTGTGCCCACCATCGAAACTCCTGTTGTAGGCAAGGAATGAGGGAAATTAATGATTCCAGGCTGTGGCAATGTTGAGTCCAAGCACTTTTTAGGTACCACTGTAGTTTCCTCATATGCAGTCTTGCATATGGAATTAGCAGAATGCAGGAGGCCATGTAGCCCAAAGTGGAACCTGTAGCCCTGAGAGACTATACAAGACCCATTTGTCCTGGGTAATCATGTGCCAATTTTGTGGAAAAAAAAAAGTGCTAGCTTTCCCCCTAAGGGTGCTGCCAAAAGATAAATGCTTGGCACTGGCAGAGAGAAGTCATTGGGACTGTTTCCTATATGGCTGTGATTTGTCTTCTCCACTTTTGGAGGTAGAAACCCCCCACTGTTTGGGCCTGTATGAGCCCTGGGGCTGTTGTCTGCCTCTAGGGCTTTTGTATTTGCCTCTTTGTGGTCTGACACGGGAAAGGACCAATTCTTAGAAGGCCAGTTCCTACTAAATCTGGGTGGCTGTACCTTAAGAAATCCTTCACTGTCTGCAGAGATTTAGCTTTACCCTCCATTTTCTTCAACACCTCTTCTGCCTTAACACCAAACAAAGTATCATGCTGTAATGGAGCATCTAATAATTTTGCTTTAACATGATCAGGCAGAGTCTGTTCTTTTAACCAAGCATGCCTTCTAATGACAGAGCCTGTTACTGCAGCCCTGCAAGAGACCTCCAGTGAATCATAACCACATTGCAAAGTGGGTTTCCCCACTTGCTCAGCTGCATGCAATAAATCCTGCAATTCCTTGTTCTCAGCACATTCAGAATTTGTCAACATTTTCTGTTTTAACAAAGACATTAAATATTGCTGATATTTAAGCATATGAAACTGACAATTTAAAGCCCTTACAGCCAAGGTAGCAGAAGTGTAAACCCCCCCCCCCCATATATCCAGTGCCCTAGAATCTCTATCGGAGGGGACAGGGTTTTTTGCAGTAGCAGCTTTGACCCCTTTGGGACCCTGTGGAATAGTTTCTGGGTCAGCAGCAGGGTTTTTATATAGAAATTTATGAGAATCTAGAACCCTGTAGTGTCTGTCTGGCTTAACAGGTGCAGGAGGTAGTGTCTTGGAAGACAGGCCGGACTTGGACTCTGAAAAGACAATCTACAATATCTAGAACAGGAGGGATAGCAAGAGGTCTGTGCTGAGGCAGTAAAAAGTCTGAGCGTTTTCTTAGAATCTGAATAATCTTGGCTCTCCCAGTGGAAATGCTCCATCATGGTATGCAAGGTTTCCCCAAATGAAAAATCCTCAGGAGGAGAAGCTGAAGGAATAGATTCTTCAGCATCAGAATCCTCATAGGGAGGAACAGAGTATCCCTGTTCTGAAGAGGAGTCAGAGGAAATGGAAACCTGATCAGAGGAATCATATTCAGTGTCTTGCCTAGGCCTCTTATCAGGAGGGGGATGGGAGCCCCAGATCAAAGTAATTAGATCTTTGGCCATTTTCAGCATCTGTTTCTTGGGCATGGAAGTCTGTCCTGGAGAATGCTGTACTCGTTTTCTTGTCTTTAAAACTGTTTTATTCTTTGTCTTTGATGCTGAAGTTGGCTTGATACCATGTTATTCTAGCAAGTTTTTAAATATTCCTCTTATAAACTTAGAATCAGTCACTCGATCACTCTGTGTGCGTGTGTTTGTTTGCACGCGGCTGAGTGGCCATTACTTTTCAAAGCTACAGGGAGCCACTGCAGAAGGGTGAAGAGGCGCATGCGGCTCTAGAGCCACAGGTTGCAGACTCCTGGTGTAACCTCTGGATAGGACACTTTGTACCCATTTGTCTTTTGTTACTTTTTGAAAAGCTTTTGGTTACAAAAATAGGCGACCCCCCCAAACTACCTCCAGAACCGGACAGATGGGCCTCCATTCAGAAGCTCTGGAAGTGCCTACCAAAGAAAGATTCTCTGTCGCCCTGATTCTGCGGACCCCCCCCCCCACATGGTCGGTGCCTTCCATTATTACTTCCACCTCTGCCTCTGGGAGAAGTTTCACCACATGTCCTGAAAAGATCTGTGATTTCCGTAAGCACGTTTTACCAATACCTCTCTGACCTTCAGCATAAGGTCTAGTAGGCATGGAAAAATGGACTCTTTACAGCAGACAGTGTCATTCATGTTCACACCTGGTGAGTGTCATTCACTTTAGACCCGAATACAGATGAGCTGTCGAATGACAAAGTCATAAAAGCACATCCAAGAAGGTCTCCTTAGGGAAATTCCAGAACCTGTAGCCTTATCTGCTGTATATACATATCTATACCTATATAGATATATCTGTACTTATATATCTATATATATCTATATATTTATATATATATATATATATATATATATATATATATATATATATATATATCTATATATCTATATATATCTCATGGAGGGATTGACAACTGAATTTAAGGTACAGAGCTGAAAGAATTCTTTGTCTGCAACCCCCTCAGTTACTGAACCTTGGAGAGTATTGCGTAGTTCTTTCATGAGATCTCTCTGCAGTCTTGTAAAATGAGTGAGATAGTTCAGCAATCTGAGAAAAAGCACTTTCCATACCTGTCCATAGTGTAAGGCTCCTTGTTCGGAGAATGGACAGAAGAGGTCGTCTCACAGTTCCTTCTTGGTGGATGCTGCCACAACCATAGCATCTACTAGGACTCCCTTTGTTAGAAAAGCCTCGTCTGAGGAGGAAGCAATACATTTGTTAGGCCTCCTAGGAACAGGTTCCACTGAATCTGGGGATTTGTTTGGCCTCCTAGGAACAGGTTCCACTAAATCTGAGGACTCCCATGCCTTTCAAGAAACTAGGCCCATGAGTTCATTAAAAGGCGGAGACACCCAAGAGGTGGAAGGGTGAGATCTGAAAGCCTTCAGGTATATGGACTCCTCCGAAGGGTTGGTGGACCTCCAGCCACCTCTCTGCTTTAGCATATCCAGGATGTCTCCAAAGGAGACATCAGGAAGTGACCGTGGGGACCCTTCAGCTTCGAGGACCATATCAGAAGTGACAGATTCCTCTGGGGAGTCCAAATGTTTCCTCTTACATAGCCTTTCCCCAAGAGACCTCCTCAGCGGGGTACTCTCTGGAGATTTTGGAAGAGCGTGGGGTGCCATGAGGCCTAGGATCTCTGCGTCTCTGTGGACGCAGTAGTATAGAGGCAGACACCGACACTTTAGGGGGTAGAATGTCCAGAGATGACTGTGGAGCTGTCTCTGGAGACAGCACTCATCATCATCTCGAAAGCCCTCTGTCCTTGATCTGAGGATATGGCTGGATCCAATGAAGCTGAGGGATCCCCTGGAACAAAAGATGATGAACCAGAGGCTGAAGTAGGAACCGAGCTGAAGCCCCAAGAGGCAAAGTGGGATCCAACAACTGTCAGATCTGACCCAACCTGACTGGAGCGCATCAGCTCCTAGACTCCTCCAGCTCTGATGGAGATGTGGATGTCAGAGCCATCTGAGCAGAAGAGGTGGATGTGGTAGAATCCACAGCCCTCAGGGTCAGATCCAACAATAACTTGGCCAGTGCCGGTGTCTTCAATAGCTTCTGCATCACCCGATCCACATCCTCATCTGACAGACTCCTGGAAGACAGAGTCGAGGAGGTAAGAGATTTTGACCTTTGTAGAATCTGAGATCTGAGTGTAGGGGGGAGATCGGCCCAAAGGCTGGAGACTGGCTCCATAATTGGAAGTCAGCCAGCACCTAGACAGAAGGTGTCAGAGCTGAAGAAGATTTGTTGGATCTGAGGACAGTTTTGGCAAATTTTGTGTCAGCCCCAATAAAGCGGAAGAGGAAGACCTCTTTCCAGATTTCTCAGATAATTCTGTAAAATGTATTTGAAAAATTAGTTGAAAATGATATCTATAAAATGTATATGCAAAGAACGAAGTCATTTTTCTAACTTGCACAATGACAAATATCAAGCTACTTCTTCCCTTACGGCAAATAAGAACACAGTAATTAAAGCAGCCGATAAGGGTGGCGGGGTTGTTATCTTAAATGCTTCTCATTATAGTAAAATAATGCTTGATATGTTGTACATAGAAACTTGCATATAATCATCTAACAATACAACACAAATTATGAATGTTAATTCTAGGTCACAAAATACACTGGCTAATGGTTTAATCACAAAACAACTTTGACTACATGGTGTGTAAAGACGTTATAACCCCTATTATATATGGGATACCAAAGATTCATAAATCACTCAGTAACCCACCCCTACGACCAATAGTTTCTGCTAGGGGTTGGATTACTGAGCCATTATCAAAGTTTTTGGAAAAAGAGTTGAAAATAGTGTTAACTATTTCCACTACAATAATTAAAGACACTACAGATTTTTTAGAACAATTGGCATCCTGGAAAACTACAAATAGTGTTACAGAACATTACTTTGTTACACTGGATATAGATGCCCTCTTTACTTCAATACAAAATGATGAGGGCAGCAAAATGCTCAAGGACTACATTTTATCTATACCTAAACTGAAATAATTGAATATAGATTTAACATGCGCTCTCCTTGAAATAATTTTAAACAACAACATCTTGTTTCAAAATAAATTTTTTAAACAAAAAGGTGTAGCCATGGGGACTCCTCTGGCCCAACACCTATGCTAATTTGGTAATGAATAGTTGGGAAAACAAGTTCATTTACAGTACAACAAATATGTAAAAATGTGTTTTTTTTTATAAACGCTTCGTAGAGGACATTTTATTGTGGGAAGGTTCACTACCAGATTTAAATGACTTTATAACATATCTACAAACAACTAAAGTTTTGAGATTTAAGAAACAGATTAGTTACGAACAGATTGATTTTTTAATCAGACGCAATGATTAAGGATATTTACAGGTGGAACACAAACTAGATTATATACAAAGCAAGTTAAAAAATATACCTACTTTCAGAGAGAAAGTATGCATCCACCATCCAACATTTTCTTTTAAGAACATAGTTAAAAATCAAAAGTCTCGAGTATCTTTACTCAACACATTAGACAGATGCAAATCAGCAAATGGATAACAAGAGTCGAGATTTGTACAACAGAGGCTATAAAAAAGAGAACATGTTGTACAAGAAATAAATACTTCTTTGAGACCTAGTTTTAACAAAAAGGTATGAAATGAGACTATAAATACTAATACTAATGACATTAGAAATAATAAAATGTATGAATATAAAAAAAATAAAAAAACAGGATGTCAAGCAATGCTTACTTATGACCGCAACACACTAAAAGTTAAAAATATTATTAAAAGACATTGGGCCAGTGCTCTCAAATGTGCCTGAATTAAAACACACATGAACTGGGTTGTATGTTTGGATACAAAAAAAAAAATCTAAGAATCTGAAAAAATCAGTTATATTACAGAGAGCAAGCTATAACACCAAGAATTCATAATATGAATAATGGGACAAAACAATGTGGTAGATGTATTTTTTGTAAATATATTTATGTGGAAAGCACAATTACCATACCTCCCAACCGTACCGAATTACTAGTTTTTTTACAGTTTTGGGGTCCAAAAATTGGGTGCCACAATTCCCGACTGGCACCCCTTCATTCCCATTTTTTTCCAGTTTTACTTCTTTCGCATTTGCAGCCGTCATCACGTGCGAGAAGACATCAGCACCATCAGGGCTACCAGCCTATTAGAATTGAGCTCAAGGGCTCACATGCATTTTCGGGTGGATGCTCAAGTTTTTCAAATGCTCTGCAAGCGGGAGAATTACTCTGGCAAGGCTGTTTCGTATTTGATGAACAGGATGGATATATTCTCGTTCTGAGCAGAGCGGGACAGATATTTTCGTTTTGCTGCTGCTGCCCTGAGCTGAAACGGATATATAATGCACGACCATGGCAGGCAGGCAGGCAGGCAGAAAATTTTCTACTTTCAGTAGAAAAGTACAGTTGTGTACATTTACCATAAATGTAGATGTTTTGAGTGTATTCACTGTTACAGTCATCACATTTGGGTTATCTGCCTGCATGTAGCCCTCAGCCGGCCTGAATACCAGAGTCTTCGGATTTCTGCGTCAGATGCTGTTGCTTCTTCCATGACATCAGGTCGTCAGTGGTACAAAATATGCAGCCAACGCAATTACATCAATTTTTCTTGCCAAAGATGTCAGGTGCCCCCACAATAGGAAGCAATTATATGGTATGGAACACCCCCAGCAAAAAGCAAATATACATGATCTAATATAGACCAAACAAGAAGGAAAGGTAAAGGTCAAAAGAAGTCAGGGGGCTGGAGGGAGGGTAACCAGGACTGCAACAGTGAATAAACTCGACCATCTACATTTATGGTAAGTGTACACAACTGTACTATGTTCTTCGTGTTTCATTGTTGCAGTCATCACATTTGGGTTGATTCCCAAAGCTAATGAAGGATGGATGGGAGAAGTTAAAGAGCATTAGGACCAGCAATCAGGCCCTGTAAGACTGCTGTGGCAAATCCAGCTCTGGATTTAGAAAAGATAGGCAGGTGGTAATGCTTGGTGAAAGTATATACACAGCTCCAGGATGTCCCTGGTAGGGACTCCTCTGCAAAATGTGGTAGAGGTAGATGCAGCCCTGGTTGAATGTGTTCTTATCCCCTGTGGGGTAGGTTTTCCATGGTGCTTGTAGCAGAAATGGATGCAATGGGCTATCCATTTAGAAATGGTTTGCTTTGAAATGGCCTTTCCCTCTGCCCCTGAAGCAAAGCTAACTAGTAGCTGGTCAGATTTTCCGAGAGGCTTAGTCCTGTCCAAATAGAATCTAAGCTGTCTGTGTACATCCAGAGAATGCAATATCCTTTCCCCTTTATTCTGAGGATTAGGGAAAAAAGTAGACAAATTAATGGACTGGTTTAGAGTCACACTAGACACCACCTTGGGCATAAATGATGATTTAGTCCTGAGGGAAACCCTGTCCGCATGGAAGATAATGAAGGGTTCCGCAGCCATGAGGGCCTGCAGTTCAGACACTCTTCTTGCTGAAGTGATGGCTAGAAGTAAGGCTGTTTTCCAATAAAGGAACATCAACTCTGATGTAGCAGCTAGTTCAAAGGGGGGGAAGGGTGAGTTTTTCCAATATAAAGTTAAGGTCTCAGGCTGGAGTGGGAGCTCTCCTGGTCTTACATTTTTGGCCCCTTTAAAAAATTGTTTTAGCAGGGGACGAGAGAAGAGGGGTGGCTCAGTGTTATAATCTGCTGAAATGGCAGAGGCATGAATCTTAATTGAAGAGAAAGATGGGCCTTGTGGAGCATTTCTGTAAAATAATCTAGAATATGAGGTAAGCTGGGCACCGTTGTGTCCATCCCCTCAGCCTGGCTCCAGGAACAGTATCTTATTTTCTAGTACTAGGCCTCCTCGCCTCAAGAAAGACATCCAGCACCTGCTTACTGAGGGTTGCTAGAGGTGAGCTCAGGGAATTAGCCAGGCTGCAAGGCTCAGGGTCTGAAGCTGAGGGTGCAGAATCTGGCCTGCCTGCTGGGATAGCAGAGAAGGGATCTGAGACAGGTACCATGGTTGTAGCACTGTCAGACTGCGCAAAAGGGGGTACCAGTGCTGGCGTGGCCAGTCTGGTGCAATCAGTATTGTCCTTGGCTTGTCCTGTTTGATCTTTAGTAGAACCTTCGAGAGAAGAGGCAGAGGGGGAAAGGCATAAACTGAAAGGCTTTCCCAGGTAAAAGGACAGGGCATCCACTTTCCAAGCTTGACTGTGGGAAGTTCTGATGCAGAATTTGTTCAATTTGTAGTTCTGAGGGCAGGCAAACAGGTCTACCTCTGGTGTCCTCAATTTGTTCAAGAGCTTGAATATTTTGGGTTCCAATTTCCATTCATGTAGGTCCATGTGACTTCTGCTTAAGTCGTCTGCCAGTGAATTTATTTAGTTTGCCTGGCAGGAACTGAGCTTGTAGGCTCACTTGGTAGCTAAAGGCTGTGTTCCACAGAGACATGGCTAGTCTGCAGAGTGGGTAGGAATGGGTTCCCCCGCTTGTTTATGTATCACATAACTGTGGTGTTGTCTGTCTTTACCAATAGTTGTCCTGGAAGAATGAGGTTGTTGAAGGTTGTCAGAGCATTCTGTACAGCTAACATTTCTTTTTGACTGATATGCAGGTGTATCTGTTTTGGATTCCATTTGCCCTGAATGCACTGCCTTGCCCTGTGAGCCCCCCATAGATAGTCTGTTGTGTCTGTTGTTAGGGTTTGGGTGGCAGGGGGTAGAGAGAAAGGGAGTCCCTTGTTATGGTAGCAGGCCTCTGCCACCAAAGGAACTCTGCCCTTAGACAAGGAATGACAGGAATCATTGTTTCCAGGTCCTGAGAATATTGACACCACAGACTTTTTAGATACCATTAAAGATTCCTCATAGGCAGTCTTGCATACGGAATTAACAGAATGCAAGAGGCCATGAACCCCAGGGCTTGCAGGATTTTCCTTGCAGACAGCTGGGTTTTTGTGGCCAATAGCTTGAAGTAGGTTGTCAAATAAACTTGTTTCTCTGGAGTGAGGAATGCCATCTGGGAAGTTGTGTTCAAGCTTGCTTCCAGGAATACAATCTGTTGACAGGGTACTAGGTGTGATTTCCTCTCGTTGATGGTACACCCCCCAGGGAGGTTAGAATTCTCTTTACAAATGGTGTTGTAATAGTAAGTACTGACTCTCCACTTGAATCAGGCAATCGTCCAAGTATGGGTAAATCTGAGTATTTCTCTGCCTGCAAAATGCAATGGCTGGAGCTAGGAACTTTATGAATACCCTGGGCGCAGTAGATATGCCAAAGGGAAGTGCAGAGAACTGATAATGCATGGAGTCTGCCCTGAAACGTAGGTATTTTCTGCAGGATTTCCTTACTGGTATCTGTAGGTAAGCTTATTCTAAGTCTAGTGTTGCCAGCCAGGTATCCTTGGCTAGCAGAGGAAGAAGCTGTTGAAGAGTTAGCATTTTGAATTTTGGAACCAACAGAAAGGTGTTGAGCATAGACAGATCCAGGATAGGACGCCAGGAGTTTTCTTTTCTGGGAACCAGGAACAGTCTTGAATAAAAACCTTGTCCCCTTTGTTCTGCTGGGGCAGGCTGAAAAGCCCTAATACTGAGGAGAGAGAGAGCACTTGTTTTTGGGCCTCTGCCCACTGTTTTGGAGGAAGGTCTGGCCATCCACTTGGGGTTGGAAGTGAGTGGAAGTGGAATCTGTATCCTAAGAAAACTGTTTAAAACCCATTTGTCTTGGGTAATGAGTTCCCAGTTTTTTTGCATGCAGGGCGAACTTTCCTCCTAAGGAAGCAAGTAGCTGAGCAAGGCTTGGAAGTGTTAAGGATAAGTCAATATGCCATTTTTCCATAGGGGGGTGACTTACTACTCCCCGCTTTGGGAGTGGGGTCCCCCCACTGCTTAGATCTGTGCATAGTCTGATACTGAAGTGTTGGTGGTCTGCTGCTCCTGGGTTTGGACTGAGAAAGACTGGAAAGGACCAGTTCTTTGAAGGCCAATGCCAACTGAATATAGGTGGCTGTACTTGTAAGAAATCTTTAACAGTTTGCATAGATTTAGATTTTTTCTCAATCCTTTTGAGGACGACTTCTGCTTTGCTGCCAAAAAGGTGCCATTGGTTTAAGGGTGCATCCAGTAATTTAGCTTTAACATGATCTGGCAAGTTTTGTTCCTTAAGCCAAGCATCCCTTCTAAGTACAGACCCAGTGACAGCAGCCCTGCAAGATGCTTCTGAAGCATCAAAACCACATTGCAAAGTACCTTTACCAACTTGGTCAGCAGAATGCATTAACTCTTGTAAATCTTTGTGTTCAGCACAGTCAGGAATCATCATCATTTTATGTTAAGTAGACCCATAATATGCTGCTGATACTTTAACATATGAAACTGGCAATTTAAACCCTAATGGCCAAAGTAGCAGAGTATACTTCTTACCCAATCTGTCTAAAGCTCTAGAGTCCCTATCAGGAGGGGTAGGGTTTTGGCAGTAGTAGCCTTAATGCCTTTTGCTCCTTGGGAAATTGTTTCTGGATCCGCTGTAGGATTCTTGAAGAGGAATTTGTACTCTGTAGTACCGGCGGACTGGCTACTAGCTTAACGGAAGAGTCGTCTGCAGTTTTGGACCTATGCGGTCTGCCTCCGTCTTTATCCTTACGTTTTTTTCGGAAGATCACAGTCGGATGGCTTAACGAAGCCTTTTCAGAGTACGGAGATCGAGAACGAAAGTATTTGGCTACAAAAATAGCCTGATTATGAATAGTTCAGGCGTTGAACAAGGCACAAAACTAACAGCGAGGGACGTCGTGGTCTGGGCCTAGACAGGTGACGCAGTAAGAATGAAAATCTCTATGAGGTATTTGCTTTCCACAGGCAAGACAAAGTACAGTTGTGTACACCTACCATAAATGTAGATGTTAGAGTGTCTTCACTGTTGCAGTCATGACTGTAGGGTTCTCCCCTGCCGGCAGGCAGCCCTCGGTCGGCCAGAATCCCAAAGTCTGGGTCCGGCATCGGCTGTTCAACCCTGCTCCCTGACGTCAGAGCGCCAGGAGTATAAAGCTGACAGCCGACGTAATCTTCTCCAGTTTTTCTTGCCCCAGATGTCAAGAGTCCCAAAATGAAAATGGTCCCAAAACCTTTGCAAATACACCTCAGAAGAATGGTGAAAAAAGGAACCACACAAAAGTAAAAATAAGAGGGGACAGGAGGGAGGGAAACCCAGACTGCAACAGTGAAGACACTTGAACATCTACATTTATGGTAGGTGTACACAACTGTACCATGTTCATCGTGTTTCACTGTTGCAGTCATGACTGTAGGGTAGAATCCCAAAGCTGTAAGAAAGGGAGGTGGTCATAAAGGAGGGGTGGCTAAAAGGCCCTGCAAGACCGCAGAGGCAAAGCCTGCCCTAGACTTAGAGTAGAGAGGTAAATTGTAGTGCTTAGAGAAAGTATGCACTGAACTCCAAGTTGCAGCTTCCAAAATGTCCTTGGTAGGAACTCCCCTGAGGAAGGCTGCAGAAGTGGCAGCAGCTCTGGTGGAATGAGTCCGAATGCTCCCTGGGATTTGCTTTCCATGGTGTGAATAACAAAATCTGATTCTATGAGCAATCCATTTAGAAATGGTTTGTTTAGAAATGGCTTTACCTTGGGAACTTGACGCATAAGAAACAAACAATTGTTCTGATTTTCTGATGTCCTTGGTTCTGTTCAGGTAAAAACGTAGCTGTCTATGCACATCCAAGGAATGTAAGATCCTTTCCCCTTTATTTTAAGGAATGGGGAAAAAGGTTGGCAAGTGGATAGTTTGATTTAAAGCCACTTTGGAAACCACCTTAGGCATGAAAGTCGGATTAGTCCTCAAAGATACCCTGTCTTGATGAAAAATAATATATGGTTCCACCGTCATAAGAGCTTGTAACTCAAACTCTCCTGGCAGAGGTTAGTGCCAACAGGATAGCTGTCTTCCAAGATAAAAACTTGATGTCAGCAGAAGCGGCAGGCTCAAAAGGAGGCAAGGTTAGTTTTTCCAAAACATAACTGAGATCCCAAGCAGGAACAGGAGGAGATCTAGGAGGTCTTAAGTTCTTAGCTCCTCTGAGGAACTGTTTCATGAGCTGGTGGGAAAAGATGGGAGGGTCTGAATTATAATGAGCAGAAATAGCAGAAGCATGAATCTTAATGGAAGAGAAAGAGAGACCCTTATGTAAGAGATCCGTCAAGTAAAGAAGAATTAAAGTAATGTTAGGAAGAAGAGGATCAGAATCCTGAGCCTGCATCCAGGAACAAAATCTTTTCCATTTTCCCGCATAAGATTTCCTAGTGCTAGGACGTCTGGCTTCTAAAATGACATCCATAACCTGCTTGGGTAGGAAAGAAGAAATTAAATGTCCTGGATTAACCAGGCTGCCAAGGCTGAGAGTTCTGACATGAGTGAAGAACCTGACCCTGATGTTGAGACAGAAGGTTCGGAGACTGAGGTAAAATCCAAGGTGGCTCCAGGCATAGGTTTATTAGTGTTGGATACCAAAACTGCCGAGGCCAATTGGGAGCCAACAAAGATAATCATCTTGGGTTTGTCCTGTTTTATCTTCAATAAAACTCGTGGAAGAAGAGGTAGAGGTGGAAAGGCATATCCTGAGAGGTTCCTCCAACTGAATGACAGGGCATCCACTTTCCAAGCCTCTCTGTGGAATGTCCTGGTGCAAAAATTCTGTAGCTGATGATTCAGATGGGATGCAAAGAGATCTATGTGAGGACATCCCCATACTGCTGTTATCATCCTGAATATTTTGATGTCCAGCATCCATTCGTGTGGATCCGAAAGGTTTCTGCTCAAACTGTCTGCCAGTAAGTTTTGTTTTCCTGGTCGAAAATGAGCTTGAAGATCCAGATTGCAAGCTAGAGCTGTGTTTCATAAATCCATGGCAAGTCTGCAAAAGGGGTAGGAATGAGATCCCCCTTGCTTATGTACCACATAACTGTGGTGTTGTCCGTCCGTATTAGTAGTTGTCCTGGTTGTATGAGATTCCTGAAGGCCAATAGAGCTTTCTGAACGGCTAACATTTCCTTTAAGTTGATATGCAGGTGCTTCTGATCCTTTGTCCAAAGGCCCTGCAGACAATTGCCCTGAAAATGGGCTCCCCAAGCATAATCCGAGGCGTCCGTGGTTAGAATCGGAGAGGCAGGAGGTAGATGGAAGGGCTTCCCTTTGTTTAGAGCACATGCCCTGGACCACCAAAGAAATTCCTTTTGAAGGCAAGGAAGGACAGGAATCAGTATGTCCAAACTGAGGTAATGCTGAGACCATACACTTTTTAGGTACCACTGTATTTTCCTCATGTGTAGTCTTGCATATGGTATGAGAAGGATGCAGGAGGCCATGTAACCCAAAGCCTGCAGGAATTTCCTTGCAGATATATGGGTTAGAGTTGCCAAGGCTTTGAAAGTTGATACCAGCTGTAATTGTTTTTCGGATGTCAGAAATGCCATCTGGGTTGTAGTGTCTAGAAGAGCACCCAGAAAAGTTATCTTTTGTGATGGTGTCAAATTTGACTTTATGTTTACAGAGAATCCCAGGAATTTGAGGAGGTTTTGTACAAAGTCTAGATGCTGGAGTAAGACATCCTTGCTGTCTGCCTGAATTAGACAATCGTCCAGATAAGGGTAAATCTGAATTCCCTTGAGTCTGCAATAAGCTACTACTGGAGCCAGGCATTTGGTGAAGACCCTGGGCGCAGTAGACAATCCAAAGGGCAGCGCAGAGAATTGAAAGTGCCTCGATCCGGCCTTGAACCTGAGGTATTTTCTGCGATCCTGCCTGATGGGAATGTGTAAATATGTCTCCTTTAAATCCAAAGTCACCATCCATGCATCTTTGGACAGCATTGGAAGTAACTGCTGTAGAGTAAGCATCTTGAATTTTGGAATCTCTACAAAGGTGTTCAAGATGGGTCTCCATGAATTTTGCTTTCTTGGGACTAGAAAGAGCCTCGAGTAAAACCCTTTTCCCATCTCTGAAAGAGGTACCAGTTCTATGGCATTCATAGCCAAAAGAGCTTCCACCTGGTTTAAGGCCTCCGTCCATTGATGTTTTGGAAGGTCTGGCCATCCGCTTGGCCTTGGCAAAGTATGAAAATGGAATTTGTAACCTCTTAAAATCACATCCAAAACCCATTTGTCCTGGGTTATTTGAGTCCAATTTTGGTAAAAAAGAGAGAGTTTTCCTCCGAGAGGGGCTTCCAGGCAACACGTTCCTGCAACCCCAACAGAGGGAGTCATTGAGTTTGTTTCCTTTGAGACTGTGGCCTGTCCTCTCCTCCCCTAGGGGTAGAAGCAGTCCATTGCCTTGGTCTATAAGCAGCTTGTGTTTGAGGCCTCCCTCTGGAGCGTCTATATCTACCCCTTTGAGGCCTGTCTGAAGAGGGAAAAGACCAGTTTTTTGATGGCCAATTCCTGCTAAATCTAGGAGGCTGTACTTGTAAGAAATCTTTAACTGTTTGCATGGATTTCGCCTTATCCTCCATCTTTTTAATCACCTCTTCAGCTTTAGATCCAAACAAAACATTATGCTGAACAGGAGCATCCAATAATTTAGCCTTTACTTGTTCAGGTAAATTTTGTTCCTTTAGCCATGCATGTCTTCCAATGACTGTGCCTGAGGCCGCAGCCCTACAAGAAGCCTCCAAGGCATCAAATCCAGTGTAAAACACGTTTCCCAACTTGTTCAGTGGCATGCAATAAGTCATGTAACTCCTTATCCTCTGCACAGGCAGAAATGGAAGTAAATTTCTGTTTTAAGACAGACAAGAGAAATTGCTGATATTTAACCATATGAAACTGACAGTTTAAAGCCCTAATGGACAAAGTAGCAGAAGTGTACACCTTTTTGCCCCATCTTTCCAAGGCTCGAGAATCCTTTTCAGTAGGAATAGGATTTTGGGCAGTAGCGGCCTTAACACCCTTAGGGCCCTGAGAAATGGTTTCAGGGTCAGCAGTAGGATTCTTGAATAAAAACTGATGGGAATCAGGAACCCTGTAGTACCTATCAGGCTTAACAGGAGCAGGAGGAAAAGAATCAGGAGTTAAATTAGCCTCCGAAAAGGCATCATCCACAATATCCAAAACAGGAGGAATAGCCAGGGGCCTATGTTGGGGAATCCCTCAGTCTTTTCTTGGATTCTGAATACTCCTGTCCCTCCCAGTGAAAATGTTCCCTCATTTCATGCAGAGTCTCCCCAAAAGAAAAATCCTCAGGAGGAGAAGCTGAAGGAATGGATTCTTCCGCATCAGAATCCTCATAAGGAGGAAAAGAATATTCCTGATCAGAAGAAGAAACTGAGGAAACAGAAGCCTGATCAGAGGAATCATAATAAACATCCTGCCTTGGCCTTTTGTCTAGAGGGGGATGAGAACCCCTAATCATTGTAAGTAAATCCTCCGCCATCTTGAGTAACTGTTTCTGTGACTTGGGAGCTGGTTCAGAAGAAGCCTGTGTTGAAGTCTTTGGTTTAGAAGGAGTCTTTGCCTTTGTCCTTTGCTTTGCCTTTACCTGAAGCTGAGTAGGCCTGAAAACCCCTTCGGAAGCCGGTACCTGCGCAGCGGCTCCGACCCATCCGAAGGACCATTGTCCGAAGGTCCTGCAACAGAGATATTTAAAGGCCTGGTTGGCTCCTCATGAGAGTCCGTTTCGGCCATTGGTTCTGAAATGGCCGACGGCAGGGGCTGCAAAAGCGCCTCACTGACGACGGCCGAACCTGTAGCTGGCTCCACATGTGCGCTATCAGATTTGGACCTCGGAGGCCTGTCTTTATCCTAGCAACGCTTGTGAACTCCGGCAGATGGAAGCGTATCCAACGACATTTTGTAGTTAAATAGTCTACCGAAGTAATGAAAGGCAAAATCATACCTTCGCTTAATTGTACGCTGATTGAATCTAGCACAAAACCGACAACTAGCTACGTCGCGGTCAGGGCCCAAGCAAGGAATACAGTAAAAATGAAAATCCTTGAGAGATATTTGCTTCCCACATGAAATACAATTATTAACTTTTTCTGACATCGGAGTGGAGCAAGAAAAATGTTTCCTCAACGGGGTACTTAGCTTTGAGAGGAGAAGAGAAATCTTCGGACCGAAGTACGTGGAAATATTCGTCAGGATTCAACCGACCAGCACTTGCAAACTTTCACCGCACGGCAAGAAAGACTGGAGAAGATGGCGTCGGCTGTCAGCTTTATACTCCTTGCGCTCTGACGTCAGGGAGCAGGGTTGAACAGCCGATGCCGGACCCAGACTTTGGGATTCTGGCTGACCGAGGGCTGCCTGCCGGCAGGGGAGAACCCTACAGTCATGACTGCAACAGTGAAACACTATGAACATCTGTTAATTTTTTCTGACATTGGTTAGAGCATGAAAAAAAGGATCCCCAACAGGGTACTTACCTTTTTGAAGACTTCAGGTCTGAAACTTGAAAATGAAAATTTCAGGAGTCTGCCAACCAGCACTTACGAACTGCTTCTGCTTCGGGCACCGCACAGCAAGAAAGACCGATGTAATGGCATTGGCTGCATGTTTTATACCCCTGACGACATGGAAGAAGCGACAGCATCCGACGCAGAAATCCGAAGACTCTGGTATTCAGGCTGGCTGAGGGCTACCTGCAGGCAGATAACCCAAATGTGATGCTGTTCAGAATTCTGATGTGAGTGTTGATTATTCATGCCCAAATTATAAATGCAGTTTTATAACAGCATACAGCAAGGACAGTTCTAAGATAAGAACTATCTTATATAAAAACTGGGAGTTCATCAGCAATGATGTCTTTCTCGTTTAGGTACCTACCCAAACTTGATTTTCAGGAGAGGTCTTAAACTTCAAGAATTTATTGGAAAGGAAAAGTGTATTGAAGTTTGACAGGAACACTGGTATGAGAACTTGTGGTGCGTGTAGGTACTGTAAACTTATGGATGTAGGAAAGACTTTTATAATCAGAGGACGGAAGTTTAGTCTTCATTCCAAATTTGACTATAAAACCAAATCAGTGGTATACCTGGCGTTGTGCACAACATGCACGGCGTTTTATATTGGAAAGATGGATCGGCATTTCCGTGACAGTTTATGAACACATTTACGATATTGAAAAAGAAAAACAACCAATTCCTTAGCGAAACGTGTTATTAAATGGGGGACACAGATTCAAGTTAAAGATAATTGACCAGTTATATCCTGACATTAGAAGGGGTCCGACATCTCTTATTGAAGGAACGAGAATTAATTTGGCAGATGTGCCTTAATGCATTTTTTAACCCTGGGCTCAATGAATGTTCTAACATTTCTTGCCTACTCAAGCTTAAGAGCTTGGTTAGATAAATAATGCCCATTGTTAATATTCACTAGTTAGTATCGAACCATGTTCACCCATCAATGGGTAGGTTATATAGAATGTCATGTATTTTTTTTATATACTTGTTTTTATTTTATTTACATATCTTTTAACAATTTATACACTTAAATATTCATATATACACACCTTTAATAACTTGCCTGTAACAGTGTTTAATTACTCAATGTGTTTGAATTAATTGACACAGTGAGTTGATTGGAAGGTTTGAACCATGGGGTAAATTTTAAATGTTATTTAAAATGAACTAACTGCTTTTAAGTATGTCTGATGAAGTCACTGTATTACAGTGACGAAAAACACTTCACAATAAATTTTATGTTGCTGTGGACAAGTCTGGGTGTTTGGTGCACTTGTGTTTGTATCTGTAAACTAGCAAGTGTATCAGAGTCTGTCAGCAGGTGGAATGATCAGGCTGTAGGGACACTTTCTGAATGGAAACATGGGCACTACATTTGTTAAACAGGGCCTATAGTCTAAAGGAAATAAACAGCAATATGTTTTGTAAAGCAATAGCAAACAAGGCACATTTGAAACAGAAGCAATAATCCACAAATATTTTCAATTTCTTTTGAGGACTAGAGATGAACTGCAATGCTTAAAGAATGCCTAAAAGGGAAATGTTCTGTTAACTTGGCAAACCTTCAGAAACGAAGTGGTCCTAAAGTTCAAAGCATATAATCAATCCTACTGCCTCTTAACAGATAAATTTGACAATAGCTTGGTGGTTATTTACAGAAAATTGAAAAACTTACAGTACATTTTTATGGAACTGTCTTCATGCTTGTACCTTACACAGCTAAGTTCCAAAGCAATGGGAATGTTGCAGAGGTTTCTTCCAAATCACATACTACTAGAGCATAGGAATGGATACAAAACACTTTCATACCTTCTCCTTTAACGAACAGGATAGTTGTATCTGCATTAGGTGAAGCCTTTAACTCAGACGATGTAAAGTCTTCTTCTTCCTCTTCTTTCTCTTCAGTCTATAAGATATGTCAAAACTTATTTGCAAAGGTGATAGAAGACAAAATTAGAAGCAATCTCTCTTCAATCTTACGGGGGTGTAATACCTTAACTTCAGAAAAGCAGTCCAAGTTATGTTTTAATGCATAGAGATGTTAACATAGTTACATCAGTGCACCTACAGGAATGCTAACATATCAAACAAATGAAGATGTACACAGGGCAAGCTGCTGCTTTTTACTGAAAAAAAGACCAGCATAACTGCCACAACTTACAGGCATCTTGGAAATCCTTCAAAAGTTACTGTAGTTTTCATTTCAACATCAACACAAGGTCATTTCCAGTTATGCACCTTATATTTAAAGCTGTGACTGATTTGGGGGGAAAAAAATCAAAATATCATATAATGTATTATTCATTTGTTTGTAATGATTCCTCACACATTCTAATATATCCTTTAAATCAGTAACTATTTTATTCTTTTAGTTTCACTATCTTAGTTTTTCTTCTGTAACCACACCCAAAAATGAAATCATGTTAGACACTGGGTAGTGATGCACGTAAACATGCAAAACATTCAAGTAAAAACAACTTATTTAGCAGTAAATATAAATTAAAGTAAGTGATGAGCATTTATGTACCAGGATAATAGCCTGACTGGACATGAGGCCCCTTTTCAGCATAGGCCTGGAGAAAAAAAAGCTCCTCACAAAAATACTACACTAAGTTTACAAAACGTTATAGTAAGAGGAACAAAACTTACAAAAGACAAAACAAATCACTTAATGGTTAGTGGACAAAAGTATATTTATTATACAGGGGAGTAGGTAGCCTTACTTATTTACCCAAAAGATAAAGAAAAAAATCTAAATAACTATAGCTATATCTTTATATACATATACAAACATTATTATATACATATATACATACATACACACATTATATATATATATATATATATATATATATATATATATATATATATACACACACACACACATATATATATATATATATATATTATATACACACACACATATATATATATATATATATATATATATATATATATATATATACACACACACATATATACACACATACATCTATACGTTATATATTAGAATATTAACAATTAAGAGAGCTATGTACGTTAGACATGGTGCAAGGTCTTAAATATTCAACAATAGTGAAATA
>NC_056731.1:482180016-482182516 GCF_019279795.1 Protopterus annectens
CATGAAGCCCAAAGCCTGCAGAATTTTTCTTGCAGATAACTGGGCCTTTGTTGCTAACATTTTGAAGTAGGTAGTCAGTTGTCGGTGTCTGGCGTGAGATAAGCCATCTGGGCAGTTGTATTTAAGCTTGCACCCAGGAATATTATTTCTTGAGAGGGTAATAGTTTTGATTTCTTTTCGTTGACTGTGTATCCTAGGCATGTTACAAGTTTTTTCACAAACGCCAGATGCTGTAGAAAGATGTCATTGTTCTCTGCTTGAATTAGACAGTCGTCCAAGTAAGGATATATTTGTATTCCACTGTCTGCAGAATGCAATTACTGGTGCCAGGCACTTTGTAAAGACCCTGGGCGCAATAGACAAGCCAAAGGGCAGTGCAGAGAATTGGTAATGCATTGAGCCAGCCTTGAATCTGAGGTATCTTCTGCATATTTGTCTGATTGGGAATTGCAGGTATGCCTCTTTTAGGTCTAAAGTTACAAGCCAGGCGTTCTTGCCCGGCATGGGCAGTAGCTGCTGCAAAGTCAACATTTTGAATTTTGGTATATCCAGGAATGTATTCAGAAATCAATAGGTCCAGTATTGGCCTTCAGGCCTGGTCCTTTCTGGGTACCAAGAACAGTTGAGTAAAATCCTTGTCACCGCTCTTGCTCTAGCACTTGTTGAATGGCCCTCATGTCCATGAGGGATGAGACTTGTTTTTGTGCCTCTGTCCATTGATTTTTTGGCAGATCTGGCCAGCCATTTGCCTTTGGCAGGGTATGGAAATGGAACTTGTAGCCTTGTGACACGATATTTAGAACCCACTAGTTCTGGGTTATAATGTGCCAATTTTGAGAAAAAAAGTGCTAATTTTCCCCCTAAGGGTGCCAGGAAATAAGTGCTTGGTGCAGGCAGGGTTAAGTCATTAGGACTGTTTCCTGTAAGGTTGTGATTTGTCTTCTCCACTTTTGGAGGTAGAAGCACCCCATTGCTTTGCCCTGTATGAACCTTGCGCCTGGGATCTGCCTCTAGGGCGTCTGTGTCTGCCCCTTTGAGGTCTGTCTGACAAAGGAAAGGACCATTTCTTTGTTGGCCAGTGTCTACTAAACCTAGGTGGCTGTATTTGTAAGAAATCTTTGACCGTTTGCATAGATTTAGCCTTGTCCTCCATTTTCTTTAACACCTCTTCTGCCTTAACACCAAACAAAGAATCATGCTGTAAAGGTGCATCTAATAATTTAACTTTTACATAATCAGGCAGATTTTGTTCCTTTAACCAAGCATGCCTTCTAATTACAGAACCTTTAAATGCGGCCCTGCAGGAGGCCTCTAAAGAATCAAAACCACATTGCAAAGTATGCTTTCCAATTTGTTCAGCTGCATGCAATATATCCTGCATTTCCTTGTTTTCTGCACATTCAGAGTTTAACATTTTCTGTTTAAGCAAAGCCATGACATCATCATCTTTCGGCTTTTCCCATTAGGGGTAGCCACAGGGGATCATCTCTTTCCTTTCTTCCTATCCTCTGCATCTTGTTCCGTCACACCAACCGCCTGCATGTCCTCTCTCACCACGTCCATAAACCTCATCTTATCCTCTTTTCCGCTTACCTGGCAGCTCCATCCTTAGCATCCTTTTCCCAATATACCCATCATCCCTCCTCAGCACGTCCAAACCAACGCAATCTCGTCTCTCTTGCTTCGTCTCCAAACTGTCCAACATGAGCTGACCCTCTAATATACTGATTCCTAATCCTATCCATACAGAGTGCAAATCTTAACATCTTTAACTCTGCCACATCCAGCTCTGACTCCTGCCTTTTTGTCAATGCCACCATCTCCAACCCATATAACATAGCTGGACTCACTACAGTCTTGTAGACCTTCCCTTTCACTCTTACTGGTACCCGTCTGTCACAAATCACTCCTGGACACTCTTCTCCACCCATTCCACCCTGCCTGTACTCTCTTCTTCACCTCTCTTCCACATTCACCATTACTCTTAACTGTTGATCCCAAGTACTTCCGTCCACCTTTACCAACTCTACTCCCTGCATCCTCACCATTCCTCTACCCTCCTTCTCATTTACACACATATATTCTCTGTCTTAGCCCTGCTGACCTTCATTCCTCTGCTCTCTAGAGCATATCTCCACCACTCCAGAGTCTCCTCAACCTGATCCTTACTCTCAACTACAGATCACAATGTCATCTGCAAACATCAGTCCACGGGGCCTCCTGTCTGATCTCATTTGTCAACTTGTCCATCACCACTGCAAATAAGAAAGGACCGAGCTGATCCTTTATATAATCCCACCTCCACCTTAAACGGATCTGTCACTCCCACTGCAGTCCTCACCACTGTCACACTACCCTTGTACATACCCTGCATCACTCTTCCATACTTCTCTGCCACTCCCAACTTCCTCATACAATACCATAACACTTCTCTAGGCACCCTGTCATATGCTTTCTCCAAGTCTACAAAGACGCAATGCAACTCCTGACCTTCTCTGTA